>NC_065447.1:229624517-229827017 GCF_917563875.1 Diabrotica virgifera virgifera
TGTAGCAGATGGATTTCTACTACAATGTTTTATAAAAAATATCCATTAATTTTAATCCTATCCCAAGAAAAATATTTATTTTTCTAATATATTTTGTGAGTTAATATATCATTAAAAATTCTAAGCCGTCCCTGCTTATGAGTAATACTGTTTGTTTCGCAACATAGTAAAATCATAGGAAATTTTCTGTTTACTTGTATAAACATTTATTGTTCTGGAACGATCCGTTGAAAAATCGCAGTATATTTCCCTTAAGTTTTGAGCGCTAAAAACCCTATGATATTATTGGTCAGAATTTTGAAAGATCGTTGAGTTCTCTCCGCCGATAGGTCAAATGTCAAACCGAAAGAATGATCGGCTTGAAGCGTAGGAGAATTTTGGGAAGAGAAGGTACGCGGTACGTACGCCGCTGAAAATAAAGTTTAGTTCTGAAAGCATGTTTGAAGTATAAGCATCTTTTTGTGTAGAACTCAACAGACTCACAAAGAAACGCACTTTACCGGCTTTAAAATGGTTTTCTTTTTATGGTAAAAGAAGTGAAGGACTGGCAGTTTGTCCAGTAAATGTCAAGGAATATTATTACAATAGTTTCACAACATTGACATGGATATATTCTTGTGAAACACTATTATTGTTATGCAGTTTGATTTGCCGGTAAAAAAGAAGTGCGTGGTTCCTGGTTCCTGTTTTTATGATGTTATGGTAACATTCCTGTATTGAAGTACCCCGATTATATTTGATTTGGTATCAATTTTATCCTGTATCCTGTTTGGTTCAAAATTGAATGTCTTCCCCCCAATCTCGAATAGAAAATTTTGAAGTTCCTAAGTGTGACATGTGAATGGATTTTGTTTTAACGAGGTATGAATAATGTTTATTTTAAATAAATTCACAAGTGGATATTAATTTGGTAAAGGTTTTACCTATTTAAATAATTTGTTGTCAACATGGAAAATTTTATTATAAAGTAAATAAAAAATGGCAGTGACTTTTGACAGCCATGTCAAATTTTTGTTTTGGTACACTGCTAAAAATAAGGTTAAGAATTGTAAAATCATGTATTTGTTTTTATTATCATTTCTTGTTTGAGAATATGTTTATTCTCATAATAAAAGGTATAAAGGTTTAAATAAACATTATAAAATGTACACATTTTTATTTATGTAACCTCTTTCTTCAAGAAAATTATTAACAGATATCTCATACAAGCGAATTAAGTTTTAGAATAGAAGAAAATGTAATGGCATAGAAGCCAATAAAGGTAAATGATAGCCCAGTATAACCCCAACGAGGAATCTACGATGAATGTCCTCCCAGTTGGTTTCCAGTAAGTACTCGATATGAGAATTTGAGGATTTTTTCAAACGGCGTCCCAATTTGTTTAAATAGTAGAAAAGTCCTCAAGTCTGTGTAAGTATCCTTTGCTTATTTGGTTATGTAGTTAGTCTTCTTTAAACCCTCCTACCCCTCCCAACGAATCTACGACCCGCCACCGCACAAAAAATGAGCTGTCGTTCGCATGAAGGTTTGCGTGTCTGTTCCTTCTACTAGCCCCATTTCGACCCCCCAGTATCTTAGTAGATAGTCTTTCCTTGTCCCCATATGAGCAGACATTTAAAATGCTTCAACTTGCGCCCAACGTGTGAGGCTTAAAATGCTTCAAAATAAAAATGAAGAATACTTATTCCTCAAAAAATTTGAAAACAAAATTTATTAAAATACAGGAAACGCTGTTGTAAGGTTCCTTAGTCGTTTTACGTGCTTTACAAAGCCCATATTTCAATACTTGTAAAGGCTAACCGCCAGGGCCTGCCTACACGTGATAACTCAAAGACTTGTATTTTTTATATTAGCAAGATTCATGAATAAGATGTAGGTAGGTAAGCTACAAAGTTGCAAATATGCATTGGAAGTTTTATACTGGGTCATAAAAATAATCCCAATACATTAGGCTCGATACTCGCGTTTATATAGAACCGTCATCGTTCAGCCTGTACTTTTATATAGGTAGGTAATTCTTAAAAATTGAAATTAAATTCTAAATATAGACAATAGTGGTAAGGATAACAAGATCCTGTATATATAGACACTAATTTCTTTTAGAACACAATCCACCAATGCTGTTTTATGTCGTAAATTACACAATGAGTAGGTAGTTTAAACATTTTTTGTTTTTGAAGTTATACTTCTTTAGGCGCGATTGGGAGTGAATTTTTATTATTTTGCGCGCATGCGCACACAGACAGTATGGGTTTCGTTGCTAAATCTTTTAAGTTATGTATGTGTCAGTCCAAAAAAGGTGTGGAAGGAATATATTAGTGTTTTTAGTAAATATATTTATTATAATTTTTGTGTCTTTGGATTTGTCTTCCTCAGGATTAAGATACTACGTATTATTAAATCATTTATATGTTACATTTATACTTCACTTTGTCAATTTGTTACCGTGATTTGTCATAATGTCCGAGAAACCGTATAAACAGTGAGATCGTGGAGTTGTGGGTCATTGATTCGACTACAGATCGAGAGGTCTCGGGTTCAAATACGGACAATTACTGTCTTTTTTTTAATTTTTTGATTTTTGGAAAGTGGTAAGTATTAAAATTAGTTTAATATTTAAATAAAATAAAAATAAACTTTTTAAAGTATTTTATTTCTTTGAAATCATATAATAGAAGTAAAACTTCTTACGTGCGTACAAAGTACACACAAATTCTTTTTTTTTTCGAGTTACTGTGAATTAGCTCGATGCATCAACCCGACTATTTTGATTCTGGAGAGCTGACAGCTCTCTCCTTGGAAGACTTGTTTCCACTACAGCTTAAGAGTGTCATCAGCCCTGTATACAATATAGAAAGGAAAATTTTAAGAAAAAATAAGATACCTCTAGTTTAATGTATCCGTTTTATGGAGGTTTAACAATAGTTATTTATGAAACAGTTCGTGAAGTATGCTTTTTGCGAACGCACGCGCTATTTAGAGCACGAGTGACAGCGGCGTGAGTGCTATACATCGCGTAAGTTCGCAAAAAGTACTTCACGCACAGTTTCATACAAAATTTTATCTAGTCTACCATAAACAAATAAAAAAACTGTAACTCTTCGTCACTGGAATTCATTTCTATTCTACAATTTTTAGAACTTTGACATTTGAAAATTCTAACTTTTTTCAAACGACAAAACTGTCAAAAATTTTGTCGTAATTTATTACTCATTATGTCATCACCATGACAACGCGAAATTTAAGGATATTTGATTATATGAAGGTGTGTTAAAAACGGTGCGAAAAAGTAAGTCCCATTTAAAATACATTGTTACTTCACGCACACTTTAAACACTTCACACACTGCTATCTATAATGACAGTTTTCACAAACTAAAAACTTACACATAATATCGCACACCTAGATCTAAAGAGAGTTAAGTCAAAAATATGTGAAATTGAGTTAAAGCTCACCATTAAATTCCCTGTACGGATACCTATCGATCAATAAAAAAGATTTAAAAATATGTGCAAAATTCAACGCTAGATGGCACCTAGAGTCTCTTTTGTTGAACGAGCGAGCCAGATCCCACCGCGCATAAATGGGAACAATGCTAGATGCAATCAGAATTACAAGCGGAGTGCAAGTGTCCTCCGTAAAAAGAATGGAGTTATTTTGAGTTGTACCTGTTTAGTTGAAATTTGAAGCAGTATTATTTTGAGTTATCACCTTTTAAATGGTTAGTGCTAATTACAAGGATAAAACAATTTGAGTTAAACCTGTATCTCTGGCAAGGTAAGTAAAGATTTTATTTTTATTTTTAGTTGTTACCCTACTCGTGAAACATTTTCGATATTGTAGTTGTGTCTGTTTTGCTGGGTCATATTTGATACTTCCTTTTTTCTGTAAAATCGTATCAAAATTAAACTTATTTCGTTATTGACGATTCGAGTTTGTAGGTCGTAGTACAGTTTAATGTTTATCTTGCCATTAACAAAATTGGTTCCTCTGTTACTGCCCATTTTTCAAGTTGGATCCCTTTAGATGGTTTCTGACAAATTTATCTTTACAACATAGCCAAAAAGATTAAAAATGTTTTTTGTGGACTTTCTAAATTGATTTTATTCACATGACTCTGTAAGTTAGTAAACTAAACATTGTATATTTCAGGAAAACAATGAATCGCCAGCGATTGTTAGTACGTATGGTAGAAGAATAGTATAAATAAAATATCACTCCTATAACTTCTAGTCAACATGCAACCGTGGAAGATAACTTGAAGATGTCATCAAGTAATAAAGTTCCATCCAAAGAAACTCATGCTGTTTTGGCACCGGTTAATACATATATATCCCTAGCTCATCTAAACAGAAGCCACGGACTATTATATTTCACTTATTTGGAGCGATGAAAGTGATATTGACAACTAAGATAAATATCTTAATTTGCAATTGTTAAACAAAAATGCGCCCCCACCTAAGGTCGTACCTTCATCATCATCGGTAACTTGATACAGCAGCAGCAGCTCCAGTGCATCGGATACCGAAGATGATAGTGACAAAGTTGGCCCAGAAGGTGTTATGTTTCCTGAAACTGCTACTGAGATTGATAAACTACCGTGTTAAAATCTAAAACACTAATTCTAGCAAGAATGGTTGGACCACCCTGTGGAGACAAATGTCGCCTAAAATGCAAAGATAAAGTGGACAAGATGTCAAGACAACAGGACTTTGATGAATATTGGGCACTCGGTGATCATGGAAAGCAAAAAGAATTCTTAGTACGCCACTCGCAACAAATAAAGTCTAAATATCGGTACTTAAGTACACACAATTTTAGAGCTCTCAACAATCCCTTTTACTTTGAGATTAATGGATCCAACATACAAATATGCAAGGCATTTTTCAAATAAACTCTTGATTTGAGCAATAAAGCGATAAAAACAGCATATTCGAAGAAAACAGAATTGGGTAAGTATTATTCAAGCCGATTTAAGAAGAAAACCATAATTATCATCCAACCAAAAAGTCACTTCATTCTAACTAAGTGAACAATGCCTCTTCAAAAGAGAGGCAACTAAAAACTTAATTCACCAACACAGGTTCAACTCAAGTTAGTATAACAAATATAAATATATTAATAAGCAAAAGGGAGATAATTCAAAAATATCGATTTTTAGCCTTAAAACGTGTATTATACATTAAAGTACTTCAACATAATATTCTGGTGTATAAATAAAGCAAACCATAAAAACAAAACACTCCCGCAGTGCACATGGACACCGAAAACAGTTTTTCGTGTTTTTTGAAAAAAGTGCTTTTTTGACTTAACTCTCTTTAGATCTAGGTGTGCGATATGACATAGAGTAGATAAAATTTCTTTAACAAATTCTTCTTAATTCGCGTATAAAATAAATGTTTATATTTGGAATGCCTTTATATTGTTGAAACAGGACGATAGTAATCCAGCTTTCTTGAGGTCGCTCTCTATTACATCATCCGGGAAGTCTTCTTTTGCAAATCGCGAGCGAAAATAAAAGATTATATTAACGTGCCATAATATAATCGTCGGAAGAGGTTAGCAAATAATTCACTTTGGCGAGGTGGCGTATCGTAGCCCGAGAAGGCTACATAAAGTGGATTGAAGTCATTCAACACCTCAAAGTGCTCACTTTACAATGCGACTATTGATACCGACTGAGGGCCAAAGTGCCATATCGCAGCCAACTGAGTACGCCGTGAAATGGAATTTGAAATTTTGAAGACCCTAGAGTGATGTAAAAATACACTTCCAGGAGGGTAAAAACGTCGTTTGGCTTTTATTACATTACTGAAAATATACTGGAGGTGACAAGGCCCGCAATGAAGTTACGTGTTATGGAATTTTATATTTATTTTTACTTTCTTGAAAGGCGGATTAAAATTTCTTCTGCGGCGTGACAGAGTAATTTAAATATATCAGGTTCTAGGTGATGGCGAATTGTTAGAGTCTAAAAAGCCTCCACAGTCATTTTTATCGAACAAGACACTCGACAAATAAACGCTTGCCTGGTTTAAAGACGGTTATGTGTTTAAAGTGTAACAATGCTAAATTTTATACACCCATCGATACGAAAAATTGATAATCCTATAATTTATGAAAAATGTTATTCTATTTTTAAATTTGGGTAGCAATAAAAACGATTTAATAGAATAACTTGGAGTTTGTGCCATCGCACAGTAGCTCCAAATGCTAAGAACGTGGTCATGAAGTAAAAGTCCCTATCTAGGGATTTTCATGTTCACAGTAGTGATGTTGAAAAAGTAACTATTCGTTACAAAGTACTCGTTGCTTACGAATACGTTTACTTACGAATAAGTAACGATTACTATACAGAGAGGCAAATCGTTACTGTGATTACTCTGATTACTTCGTACCAATCGTATCAGAGCGAGTACCGACTATTGTATCTACTTTGATTACTTTGATTACTCTAATTACTTCGTTACTTCATACCAATCTTATTAGAGAGATTAACGACTATTGTATCTACTTTGATTACTTTGATTACTCTCATTACTTCGTACCAATCGTATCAGAGCGAGTAACGACTATTGTATCTACTTTGATTACTTTTATTACTTTGATTACTCTGATTACTTCGTACTTCGTGAAGGTCGTTATTATATCGGAATACCTATACAAAATACCTACCTACCGAGAAATACGATTCTCGATATGATTACCGGTACTCAAATACAAAAGTAATCATAGTAATCAAATCATTTTTATCTCTTAAACAGATTGGTGAAGTTCGTTGTTATATCGGAATACCTATACAGACCTACCTACTGAGAAATATGATTCTCGATATTATTACCGGTACTCAAATACAAAAGTATTCATAGTAATCAAATCATTTTTATCCCTTAAACATATCATTGAAGGTCGTTGTTATATCGATACAACGACCTTCACCTATACATAATATGCAATGTACCTACACAATACCTAATACCTATACAATACCTATACAAAATAGGAATACCTATACAAAATACCTACCTACTGAGAAATACGATTCTGGATATGATTACCGGTACTCAAATACAAAAGTAATCATAATGATCAAAGTAAGGAATCCTGTAAATGATTACTTTATACAAAATACCTACCTACTGAGAAATACGATTTACGATATGATTACCGGTACTCAAATACAAAAGTAACAAAAGTAATCATATTAATCAAAGTAACGAATACTGTAAATGATTACTTTATACAAAAGTAACGATTTGTAACGAATACTCGAAAGTAACTATAATCAACATCATTAGTTCACAGTTGTTTTCTCATACTATCGTAGAGTCGGAATACGTAGGTGTAAGGGTCAGACCGGATGTATTCTTATTCATTCCTCAGAGACAAGTGAGCCATGTATTACGTTATTTTGTGGCCTGCAGTTAAAGTGAAATAGAACGTGTATATTGAAACCGCTGTAAAACATTTTGTTGTTTATCAATTTTATTGCTGTAAAGCAGATTCATCTTTTTCGAGCATGTATTAATGTAAGATATAAGTTGACTTAAGATTTGATAACAATCAACTAATAAAATTGGTTTATGATTAAAAAGTAAAATGTAATTGAAATAATCTAAATTTTGAAAAGAAGTACATAATTGAAGAAGTACATAATTCTGCATAATTTTGCTATTAAGGTGTATTAATCTCAAAATTGGCGCGCATACGATCATATTACCCGTATGCACGCCAATGGTGAATATTAATTTTTTTTATTTTATGTCAAAAGAAGTGCAATAACTACGTCTTAAAACTTACCAAATTTCATTTACATATCTCAACTGGTTTTAAAGCAATAAATAAATCGTTAGTTTGTAAGAAAAAATTTAACATCCCGTATCTAGAAAACAAAGCATTTGTGGGCATACGGTTATAAAGAAAACTGTCATTATTTCTTCATGCAGAATTACCTCTTAAAGTTTGTCGCACTTATTTAGAAACACCCTGTACTAATGAAAAACATGACTAGTTGTTAAGGAACCTAACTTTTTTATTATTCAACATCTTCTTCTTCTTTAAGTACCGTGCTCAAATTTTAAACGTGTGTAGCTTCCATGGCAATTTGCCGATATTCGTACACCCGGTATACAATGAAAATTTACCTGTTCAGCAACAATATTATTACAGCGATATTGTTAAAGAATAAGGCTATAGCATATTAAAAAATCACTTAACTAAATCGGACAACAGGTTTAAGAAATTCGAGACATCAATAATGACCAAATTATTAAGTTGACCGATTTCTATGCACGCAAGTTTATTTTCACCGTATTATAAAAATTTTTCTTACCTACTTTTTTATATTATAAATACAGAATAGAATAATTACATATAGTTATTTTTCTACAACCACTATTCAAAGTGCACTTTTCTGCACGGTTTTATGTTAGCAAACTTGATATTTTCTCACAGTATAAGATATTTGACATTAGTGTGCAGAAAAGTGACGTTTCTGTGCCGCAAAGTTCTTTTCTGCACAGTTGACTACCTCATTCTGAGTAACGTTATATTCTGTTTACATCCGTGGACTACCGCATTCTGAGTAACGTTATATTCTGTTTACATCCGTGGTTAAACTTTAGACAAATATATAACCTATAAGACAATTATTATATTTAACTATAGCATAGAAACTAAATTATGGATGTTACAACTGTTTTATTTTACAATTTTATTCTTATTAAACATTTTATAATTATCAAATAACCAATAAGGATTTAGCAACCTGTGCAAGAGACGTCGAATGAAGTAGGTTTTGTGTAAATCCGTGACTGCATAAATATAATGTCAATAATGTGTAATAATTGTTTAAATTTAAACAAATTAAGGCAGTGCATTAATTTTTTAACTGATTTCTGTGCAATTTATTTAGGTATAAGGAATTTAAATTGATTAGTAGGTATTAATTAAATACAGTTTAAAATTTATCACATAGGTACCTATTATAATTAATTGTCGTTTGGAAATTGTGATTTTTATTTTTAGGAAAAACTGTGCTTGTAGAAAAAGTATAGTGTTAAACACGTGCAGAAAGGTAATTTCTCACTCGTTTGAATTGCGGCACACGCTTGCGCTCGTACCGCAACTTTTCAAACTCGTGAGAAATTAGTACCTTTCTGCACTTGTTGCACAATATACTATTTCCTAACAAGGGCAGAAAGTTATACTTTTCCGAACGCGAATGCAGTTTGCCGAACGACGCGAAGCGGGAGTTCGGCAAGCAGTCGAGTGCGGAAAAGAGACTTTTTCTACAACCACTATTCAAAGTGCACTTTTCTGCACGGTTTTATGTTAGCAAACTTGATATTTTCTCACAGTATAAGATATTTGACATTAATGTGCAGAAAAGTGACGTTTCTGTGCCGCAAAGTGACGTTTCTGTGCCGCAAAGTTCTTTTCTGCACAGTGGACTACCTCATTCTGAGTAACGTTATATTCTGTTTACATCCGTGGACTACCGCATTCTGAGTAACGTTATATTCTGTTTACATCCGTGGTTAAACTTTAGACACATATATAACCTATAAGACAATTATTATATTTAACTATAGCATAGAAACTAAATTATGGATGTTACAACTGTTTTATTTTACAATTTTATTCTTATTAAACATTTTATAATTATCAAATGACCAATAAGGATTTAGCAACCTGTGCAAGAGACGTCGAATGAAGTAGGTTTTGTGTAAATCCGTGACTGCATAAATATAATGTCAATAATGTGTAATAATTGTTTAAATTTAAACAAATTAAGGCAGTGCATTAATTTTTTAACTGATTTCTGTATAATTTATTTAGGTATAAGGAATTTAAATTGATTAGTAGGTATTAATTAAATACAGTTTAAAATTTATCACATAGGTACCTATTATAATTAATCGTCGTTTGGAAATTGTGATTTTTATTTTTAGGAAAAACTGTGCTTGTAGAAAAAGTATAGTGTGAAACACGTGCAGAAAGATAATTTCTCACTCGTTTGAATTGCGGCACTCGCTTGCGCTCGTACCGCAACTTTTCAAACACGTGAGAAATTAGTATCTTTCTGCACTTGTTGCACAATATACTATTCTGCAAGAGTTAGGAACAATATTTTTTCTATGAGTTTTTAAAAAAAGACCAAATCTTAATCAATTAATTTAATTAATATGAAAACACATACACAAATTAATTATTTGACAAGGTTGTCAAAACCAAACTTTCAATATAATTAGTTAGCATGACGACGATCTTGGTTTCCATGACGATGATTCAAAACGACTGTTATTTTCTACCGATTTGAATTTCGAATATTATGTCAAAATAATTTTATTTCATCGAATTGTCGCGTTAATTTCATTAAAACAGGAACACAATAAGATACATTTGAAATAAAATAGTAAATAATATCTAAATATTAGTTCATTGCATGTATTATAATTATTTTAAGGCCATATTAAAATACCTACACGTGTGCGGAAAAGTAAAACGCGTGCGGAAAAGTGAAACGCGTGCGGAAAAGTGAAACTTTCTAAACTAAAACGCGTGCGCGAAAGTAAACATTTTTGCACGCTCGTAGAAAAAATCCGTTTTAATGAATATATTAAATTTGGTGTGAGGATTAATGACGATAAAGGTGTAAAGAAGTGATATCCTAATTTTGTTGATTAATATCTCCAAAACCCAGCATAAATTATCCTCCGGTCCTGTTTCTGCTAAACGTATCCTCGAAGATCTTTGGTATAAGCATTTATAAGTACACTGATGAAAGGTGAAAGTTAACAGGAGATAAGTAGACAGTAGTTATGCCATGGTCTGGCTGGTGTGAATAAGGAACACTCATAACAAAAGGGCCCCACTTAATTCAAAACTTTTCTCCACGCAAGCTGGAAAGCATGTGATCTATAGATCATTGCAATATCCTGTTAGCATCGTAGTAGTACGTTCTACGTTCTGAAAAGACTTTAGTTAATTTGCTCTTAAAAGATATAGGCTAAAAAAAGCAGCAGGCTATGGTTTCATTACTGAATGATATGATGTCTTGAAGAATCCTTCGGTATGTATAGTAAGAATATTACATCGATTGTGGAATGAAAGCTCCCACACAAGCGTTTTGACTGAGATTGGAGAAAGACCATAATCATGATTATACCTCTGCATAAGAAAGGTCCAACAAATAATTGTAACAACTATAGGCTACTAGCTCTATATTACACGCCAGTAAGGTGGCTAAAGGTGATCGTCTACAGTCTACACTACATCTTGCAACGTCGTCTAGAAAACTTCATAAGTTGGCAAATGGCACCTGAGCAGGCTGGATTTGTGAAGAGCAGAGATACTAAAGAACAAATTGTTAATGTAAGAAACATCGAAGAAAAATCCAGAGTTTAGATGGTTGGGAGGGAGGAATTAACTAGGCAGTGTCAAGATATCTAGCTCGCGTTTAGCAGACGATACTACATTTGGAGCCTCTACTTCAGAAGAAATTGCTAACTTATTAAAAAACTTGAGGTAGAAAGTGCTAAGTTTTGACTCGTGGTTAACTACAACAAAACCAAAATCATGGTTATTGATCGCCAACATCACTTTCCTGAAACCCGAACAATTGCGGGGTGCGAGGTAGTCTCTTCTAAAGGAAAGGACACTAACCATTCATTCTAATGTATATCTATCTTCTATCTTTGAGCCTTAATCTATCCATCTTTAGACATAGGCCTCCCCTTCTCTTTTCCACTGGTTTCTATTCAGCGCTGTGGTCATCCATCTGGATCCGGCATGCTTTTTGAGGTCGTCGCTCCATCTCATCTGAGGCCTTCCTCTTCCTCTCTTGTATTCCCATGGTCGCCAGTAGATCATCTGCTTGTTGTCGCCAGTAGGGGTTAAGAGGATTGGGAGAGGTAGCACTTTTGTTTCGGGTCGTTTGAACACTTGTCCTCACCATTTCTAAGGATTAGTTGAAACGAATATAGCTCGTCCATGCAGAGGCGAAGCCTCTCACTAATTAACACCGTAATTCGTGGTGAAGAGCCTCATCCTATACCCTGTTAACGCAGATCATTGCGGATCTAGACCGACAGGTCGATAAGCTTTACTGAATATGATCAGCAGCATCTTCAGTAACAAGTTAATAGAACACAGAGGAAATGATAAAAAGAAATGACAAGAGAGTATGTATAATGCATTGGTGATGTTTCTGTCAAGTACCAAAGTAGTTTTGTAGTGTCAAGTATTAAAAGTATATGTGTGAGCAACTTGGACAGTCCATAGTAAGGCAGCTTTCGAATTGAGCAGGGAGCCGCGGAAGATAAAAACAAAGAAAAAACTTGCTATGGAATTTTGGGAACCTCACCGTCTTGTTTATTATTATTATTCTTATATTATTATTCTTATATTATTGTTATTGTTATTAAATTTTTGTAGATCGTTTTTGAACACACCTATGATGTTGAAAGGAGATTATAAATAGCTTACCCTAGCTTAGTATCATCTCTCTATTTCAGTACTTAAATTACGTCTTAACAGCTACTGAACTCATTTTTCTTCGTTATTAATATTTTTTGGACTTACGGTCTTTAAATATTTATTCCTCTTGATATAGTAGTCACGTTGTGACTGGCTGATTGACGTAAAGTCCATGCCATTAAAAAGAAAAAAAAAATATCCTAGACTGGCCTAAACTTTGGATAATAAGAGACGTAACTGGAACAGATTTTAACGGCTCTTATACTGCGAAATCTTCCAACCCGACTAGCCAGCGTGGAAGATTATGGCTAACAAACCCCCTACATTCTAATGTAGTAATAATTAATAGGTAATAATTCTGATTATATTTTCCCCCGTATCTTAAAATTTTTCATGTTGCATTATGTATTTTTAATTGGGATAATTCCCAATCACATAAATCCCTTGTAATTAATATATCAACTTTATTTCATGTTAGGATGTAAAGAAGTGACATCACAATTTTGTTGATTAATATCTTCAAAACCCAGCATAAATTATCCTCCGGTCCTGTTCCTGCTAAACGAGAGCACCGTATCCTCGAAAATCTTTGGTATAAGTACACTGATGAAAGGTGATAGTTAACAGGAGATAAGCAGGCAGTAGTTATGTCATGGTCTGGCTGGTGCGAATGGGACACGCTCATAACAAATCGGTTGTGTGCCTCGGATTTCGGATCCGCTAGAATCGGGCCCACGACGCTCACGATATTGCGGCCCAAGACAAATGAGCGGCAATATCCGGTGGAGGCAGCAGAGAGATGAACCTCATAACTTGCAACACCTTCATTTCTCATAGCCGGATCCCCTTTACCCATATGTTATGCGGTTCAGGATATACGGGACGGTTTATGGATGTCGTTCTCTCGTTCCACTCCACTCTCTTGGGAATACTTGTAAAAACAATGAAATTTATTGGAGTCGATGAGATTTATTCATTATTCTTTGTGACCGTGATGAATGGTTTGTTCGAAATTGTTTCTGGAAAGATGTATGTAAATCGCGTTGAAATGTTACGAACATTCATGTTACAATTCACACCGATGTGATGTAATGAAATTGTTAAAAAGCCCCTCTATACATATAAATCAACGTGGCACTACCGTACAGACTGATCAACGTATTTTCCATTGCCAGGAAAAAAGTTTTTACTTATTCATTACTATATTAAGTACATGTGCATATTATTTTAAATTTAAAATTCTCGTTTTTCGATTATAGGTACAGATTTTTCCTGGTGTTTTATACAGGTTATGACATAAATTTCAGAAGACAAGAAAATGCTTAAACTGGCCTACGGATAATCAAGACAAATTAAGACTACGCCCAACACTCTATTTTTTTACCTTAGTGATAGGGTAATTTTGGATTAGATGGACCATTTTTTTTTTCATTTTGACGTTACTCAGTGGCTATTTGTTTATGTATACTCTATACTCTATACTCAAATGGTGCTTCATTTGAGTTCGCACTTCTGTCTGCTTAAACTTATGTATAGTTTAAGCTATTCCCATATTTTTATCGCTATTTAAGCTATTCCCATATCGTTATCCTACTATCAGACGCGTTGAGAAATAAATGCGATTTCTAATTAATTCTCTCGGTCGCCAGTTAGGGGAGTGCAATTAGAACGAAAATATGCATTGTTTCGGAAAAATTCAAACAAGCTTATATTTTTCTAAAACTTTTTTGTTGGTTTATATACATGTTAAAGTAAAAAGTTCTACTCGCAGATTTGGCCGCTAATTGTTTATTAATTGTTTAAACAATAACAATTGTTTTGTAAAAACAGTTTTAAAAATATCGATAAATTCATTATTTTACTTTAATCAAATATGTTTGTATTTTGTTTTTGATTATGCTGAATCCGAATATGGCATTGCAATTTGAAAATTCTTATACAGAAGCTCTTATACAGTCTGTCTGCGTAGCTAGGAACCATATGGAAAACTTTTTTATTATCAATTTTACGAAAAAAAATTATTTTTCATAAAATGCTCTCCCTGGTCTAAAACCTAAGATACAATCATCAGATATCAAACTTTTTAATTTTATACGAGGTATGTAAAATATATGAATTTTTCTTAAGAGTTAAGTGCCTTTATTATTCACAATATTTTAATTAGAAGGATGTAATTGAACAATAAAACAAATTTTTTAATTCCAAACAACTTTTCTTAATAACAGTTTTCGATATTTTGAAATGTAAAGGTACTTTACTCTTGAGTGAAATTCATATTTTTTGACATACCTCGTATAACATTAATTTGCATCTTAGATTATATACGATGCAGAGTATTTTATAAAGAATAACTTTTTTTCGTAAAACTGATAATGAAAAAGTTATCAATAGGTTCCAAGTTACGCAGACATACTGTATAAGAGCTAAAAAAACTTTTTTTGCTGAACATTTATTATTGTTGAAACTTATTATTAAATGTATTTCAGGTAAGTTTTACAGAAAAAAGTTTTGATCACTTTGTATAAACATATTTTTAGCTGGTAATTTTCGGTTTTTTTATTACATTTTTGTTATCTTTCTTAAATTTCTTAAAAAGAAATAGTTTCTTTCATTTTTAAAGTAAAATGTTTCAGTGCATTTTAAAGATTACATCCTAAGCTTTAAAAAAGCACTTACAAAACTGTAATAGATCTGTTCAAACTTGAGTAATACCGTCTTAAAGTGGTGGTAATTCTATAAAACTACGAAGATTTCAAAAATTACAATTTTTGAGACGTCATATCATTTGAATTAAATTTTTGACATTTTTTTTGAATGAAACATCATTTAGTAAGATACTTGAAAGGTAAGTTGTGCAAAATTGAGAGTTTTATAAGAAAAATTGTATTAGTTACACATTTTTAAATCATTTTTAAACAAAATTCATGTAAAGCTCAATTTTCGCCCACACCGTACTTATGCCCATACATTTTATTTCTTTTTGTTATAACCATAAGATAGCTTAATCATTCTTCTTTCATGTTCAATTTGTAAAATTTTATTTGATCAATTAGTTAAAGAATTACATTAAAATAACTCAACCGTGCACTTCGCCGTACGTTAGTTTACAGTGCGCCAATGTTTGTGAGAAGGGTGACTTTAGCGTTATAAATAAAAAATTATAGAAGATACATATTTAATTTTAGAAATTTCTTTATACAGTATGTCCCTGTAAGTTGTATCCATATGGAAAACTTTTTTATTATTAATTTTACGAAAAAAAGTTATTCTTTATAAAAAGCTCTGCATGGTCAAAAACCTAAGATTCAACTATCAGATATCAAATTTTATGAATATTATACGGGGTATGTCAAAAAGTTTGAATTTCACTCAAGAGTAAAGTAGCTTTATTTTTCACAATATTGAAAATTGCTATTATGAAAAGTTGTTTGGAATTAAAAACTATATTCTAATATGCTATTACATCCTTCTAATTGAAAAAAAAAAATTTTTTTTGAAATATGGATAACTAACATTATTTTCATTAATTTTAATTCTAATAACTCTTTTATTATTAATTTTACGAAAAAAGTGATTCGTAATAAAAAGTTCTGCATGGTCTAAAATACTCTAAAACCTAAAATACAACCATCTTATGTCAATTTTATACGAGGTGTGTCAAAAAAGATAAATTTAGATCAAAAGTGAAGTACCTTTATATTTCAAAATATTTCAATAAGAAGGATGTAATTTCATACTGAAACATGGTTTTTAATTCTTAATAAGTTTTCATAATAACAATTTTCGATATTGTGAAAAATAAAGGTATTTTACTCTTGAGCCAAATTCATATTTTTTGACATACCTTGTATAAAATTGATAAAATTTGACATAAGATGGTTGTATTTTAGGTTTCAGACCATGCAGAACTTTTTATTAAGAATCACTTTTTTCGTAAAATTAATAATAAAAGAGTTATCAGAATGGAAATAACTGAAAATAATGTTAGTTATCCATAATTTTTCAAAAAAAAAAAAATTCAATTAGAAGGATGTAATTGCATATTAGAATATAGTTTTTAATTCCAAACAACTTTTCATAATAGCAATTTTCAATATTGTGAAAAATAAAGCTACTTTACTCTTGAGTGAAATTCAAACTTTTTGACATACCTCGTATAATAATCATAAAATTTTATATGTAATGGTTGAATCTTAGGTTTTGGACCATGCAGAGCTTTTTATGAAGAATGACTTTTTTTCGTAAAATTAATAATAAAAAAGTTTTCCATATGGATACAACTTACAGGGACATACTGTATAAGGTTTTTTTGTAAAGTTTTCTGAATTTTTCAATGGTCAAGTCAGTTTTTTTCTAGAATTTATATTTTCGGTGTTATTTAAAAAACATCTAATTTCGTAGTTCATTTGTTTAATAAAAAATGAAGGACCCACTTCTCGAATAGAACCTTTTGATATGTTGTTTATTAAACATTTCTTAATGAAATTACAAAAAGTTCTATCTTGTTTGATTTTTTCCGAAGTGAAAATCTATATGCACTCCCCTAAGTTTCTTATTAATGTATCGAACACTAACCTTCTGAGTTTTGCGAAATCCCTATATCGCACACCTAGTTCAATAGTGCCACAAGTGCAAAACACAATATTCTCGAAAAATGAGCAGAACGTTCTGTAGTAAACGCGTTATGCCCTGTAAATAATTTATTTTGAGAGTGACTGGCTTCAAAATTACAATTTAGGTAGCAAATTATACACTTATTGGCTGGATCTTATTACAATTTATTAAAAATTATGGCGATATTGCATTGTGAAGAAAGTCATTTATAAAACGATCCTTGGAGATACGGCGGCAATATAATGAAAAAATCAATTGATTTTTGCAGTTGTGGCCGTATTGAATTATATTGGTTGTATTGTGGCAGTGTATATTCTCGCCACATCTCTCTTGATTTTTGCAGTTGTGGCCGTATTGAACGTACTGAATTACATCGGTTGTATTGTGGCAGTGTATATTATCGCCACATCTCCCAGTTATGGCCAATTGCATTTTCAAAACTTCCAAAAACCCTACAGTGAAATACCGAAGTAACTTACTTTATACTTATCCAAAACAATATTTTAGTTCAGGCTGTATTGCATTAGATGGGCCATTATATAGGCAATATTTTACAGCCTTAACCCAAAATTCGAATTTTTTGCAGTTGTGGCACAATTGAACTAGGTGTGCGATATGTAGAACATAATTAATTATGTTATCCTTTTTTTGCATGTTTAGATCGAAATAAATGTCTAAATAAAAACGAATCTTGTCTCCAACTGTAATTTACTATCCGAAGCTATGACAAAATTCAACGTTATATAAATAAAAAAAGTAAATGCTAATACGATATTGTCAACTTTGGGATGTTTTTCCTGTTAACCACTTCTCGCTACTTATACTTTCAAAATTCGAAGGGGTAAGAATCAAGATGACATATATCAAGGAAAATTATCTCAGATTTCTTTTATATCCCCAACTCTATGAGCAGAGTTTTAATTTATCGCGCGATAAGAAAGTTCTGTGTCATCAGTTTCGGTAGTAGAGGAGATGCAACGGTGTTTGCTAACGCATTTCCCAGATATAATGGCTACGATAAGGGCGAGAAAATGTGACTGTTTTAAAATTTAAGTGTAATAGGTTTACTGGGGGAGAGATAATATAAAAAGTATCATAACTTCCCTCAGCTAACAACGGCTTTTAATTTTAGAATGGCTTCGCGAAATATTCAGGACACCAAAAAATGTTATGAGATTGAGATAAGTGGAGTGTAGCCCTAATTTGTTTGTAAAAGATTTCGTTTAAGGTCCCTTTATTTATACTTTTCGTGGTTATAGAGAAGGAATTAGATATTTAAAATGTTTAAAAATATTATTAAATCGCCAAAAATTGTGACGGGTAGCTCTGTTAGGCAAGCCGCACACCAAAGAAACATTAAACGAAAAACATGAAACATGAAACGAAAAACATGTTTCATGAAAAGAAAACACTGCTAAACAAATCTCAAAGTCCGCCTATCAATGAAACAAGTGTGATTCATGCTCATGACACATTTTTATTTTCGGAGAGTCTCATAAATGGCCGGACGTATATTTGTTTAGCAGTGGTTTATTTCCATGAAACGTAATTTACGTTTCATGTTTCTTTGATGTGCCTTTGACCTCAGACTCAGAATACACAGATTTAATTTAAATATAAATATATTCTTATAAACCAGCAATAAAATAGAAACAACAAAATAATAATTAATTCCCGGCGTAGGTTCAAATAAGCCAAGACCCATGGGTGGTTATCGGTAAACAAAAAAATAACAAAGGTTAATAGATGTGACAAACACGATGCTTTATCAGTACATATACACACAAAGTAGCGACTTGGAATGTTAACTTAGAAGTCTACATCAAGCTGGAAAAGTACATAATGTCGTTAAAGAAATGGAAAGGCTGAATATAGACATTTTAGGAATCAGCGATGTCCAATGGCCCGACTCAGGAAAGATGAAAATCAACAATAAAACAATATACTATTCAGGATGTCAAGACGGTTCACACAGATATGGTGTCGGGATAATACTAAACAAACACATTGATAAGCTGTAGTAAATTTCATTCCATACTCCAACAGAATTATCCTCCAATTAAGTCAGAATAAACCCAAATTAAACATAATAAAAGTTTATGCTCCGACTGCGGACAAACCAGAAAGCGATATTGAAACTTTCTACGAAGACTTAGACAATATTTTAAAATCCATTAAAACGTAGGATGTTACAATTATAATGGGAGATTTGAGATTTTAACGCAAAGGTTGTAGACGAAAAAGTAGAAGAATGTACAGGAGGATATGGTCTGGGCAACAGAAAAGAAAGAGGTGACAGGCTTATCGAATTTTGTTAAAACAGTAATTTTGTCATAACTAATACATTGTTTAAAATGCCAAAGAGAAGACTATATACCTGGAAGTCACCAGCAGATCAAGAAGGGAGAATTGTCAGAAACCAAATAGATTATGTATTAATTAGACAAAGATACAAGAACGCAATTATATCTTTAAAAACCCATCCAGGTGCCAACATAGGTTCAGATCACAACCCAGTAGTGACCGAAATTAGGCTCAAAATGAAAATAATAAAACGCAGAACAACAGATGTAAAAATCGATACAAGTAAACTAAGAAACCCACTCATAAAACGACGCCTGACAGATGAAATTAATAACCGTTTAATGAATGTTAAAGAACAAATCCAGCAAAATACTGCAACAGAGACAAAATGGTTATTAATAAAGACAGAAATAGATAAATGTCAAAAAGAAATTCTTACACCAACCAGATACATAAGAAACAATGGATGACGGAGGAAATCTTAGATTTAATGGAAGAAAGACGTCAGCATAAAAACAAAGATAATCAGTTGTACAAAAATGTGGATAAACAAATAAAATCCAAAATTAAGCAGGCTAAAGAACAATGGTTAAAAGCACAATGCGCAGAAATAGAAGAACACCAGAAAAGACATGATAATTTTAACACACATAAAAAAATTAAGGAATTAACTCAGAACAACAGAAAAAGAAAACCGGGAATACTAAAAGATACAGATGGGAAACTTGTGTTGAGTACTAACGAAAAATTAAAGAGATGTACAGAATACATAAATGAATTGTTCAAAGGCAATAGAACAGAGCAGATGGAAGTCGAAGTAGAAGATGATACGGTTTTAAAGATTAAAAGAAGAAATTAAATCGGCATTAAAAAACAGCAAAAATGGTAAAGTAGTAGGTCGGGACCAAATCCCAGTAGAAAGCATAAAATGCACAAATGATGAAAGCTTAAGCATTATCGTAGACTTGTTTAACACAGTGTACAAAACAGGAAACATACCAAAACAATGGTTACTCTCAACCTTTTGTGCTATCCCTAAAAATACAAACGCTAAAAATCGCAGTGAATACAGAACAATATCATTAATAAGTCACATTCTCAAATTATTCTTGAAAATAATACATGGTCGTATAAATAAAAAACTAGAAGAAGGTATAGATGATAATCAGTTTGGGTTCAGAAACGGACTAGGAACCATAGAGTCGTTATTTGCTTTTAATGTGTTAGCTCAAAGATGCATGGACATGAATGTGGATGTGCATGTTTGTTACGTTGATTTTGAGAAAGCTTTTGACAAAGTAAGAGATGAAAAATTAGTCCAAATTCTAAAGTCAAAAAACATAGACAAAAGGGACTTACGAATAATAACAAACCTTTAGTGGAATCAAAGAGCACAAATTGTAATAGATAACGAACCCAGTCTAGAAATTGAAATCAGGAGAGGAGTTCGACAGGGATGTATTATGTCTCCATTACTCTTTAATGCATTTAGTGAAGCCATTTTTGAAGAAGCATTGCTATCTCAAAGTGAAGGAATAATAATTAACGGAAGATCTATTAACAATATAAGATATACAGATGACACCGTGATTATGGCAAGCTCTGCTGAACAGCTCCAACTACTACTAAACAAAACAAACAATTTCTATGAAGAATATGGACTAAAAATGAATATAAAAAGACCAAATACATGATAATAACTAAGAAAACAAACATACAAACAAGCATACATTTGGGAAATGTACCGATAGAAAGGGCTGATAAATACAAATACCTAGGAACCTGGATTTCATAGAAAAATGATCAAACAACAGAAATAAGGACCAGGATAGAAATAGCAGGAAATGCGTTTGTAAAAATGAAAACAGTTCTCTGCAACCAAGACCTTAGCTTAGAACTGAGAGTAAGAGCCTTGAGAGGCTACGTGTTCTCGATACTACAATATGGACTAGAAAGCTGGACATTAAAGCAAGAACACATAAATAAGCTACAGTCATTTGAAATGTGGTGTTACAGAAGGATGCTTAGAATAGCATGGACACAGAAGAAAACGAACACGAAAGTATTGCGAGAAATGGGTAAAAAATGTGAAATAGTAAACACAATAAAAATAAGAAAGTTACAATATCTGGGACACGTAATGAGGGGACCGCGATATGAAATGCTAAGACTGATAATACAGGGAAAGATAAGAGGCGGAAGGAGTATAGGAAGAAGGAGAGTGGTATGGTTAAAGAATTTAAGGGACTGGTTTAGATGCAGTTCTATAGAACTCTTTAGAACAGAGGTGGATAGAGTAAAGATAGTGATGATGATATCCAACCTCCGATTAGGAGACGGCACTTAAAGAAGAAGGAGATACACACATCAAAATATAGGATAGATAGTTGGCACGAGGATGAAGGTGAAACGCTCAATACGCGGCCGGAAAGTAACGGATCAGCGATTAATCAGTACTTAATCGCTGGGCGGTTAGCTTTTAACTCGATACGTTAAAAGGCCGGTTGTCCTTCAGGCAATATTTTTCAACCAGTTGAGTCCGATTCCCAAGATCAATTATTCATCGTAGAACTGCTATTTCCGTGTTAGTGGAAAGTAGTGGAAGCGCGTTTGTACTCAGCACTTGTACGTCGGCGACGCGAATCGGGTACGCTGCCGTTACAAAATATACAACACCTATTAAATCATAAAAAGAGCAAATTCAAAGTTTACACAAAATTGTTATCGTTATCGACGTGATCTCTTATCGTTCTCCTCGATCAATGATGTCTTCCGGAGGAATCATTGTCGCTTGGGTTATGTAAGTTGGATGTTTTTCATGGTTGGATTTTCTAGAAGACCTGTTTGTCGCCTCATCAGAACGTGTGGTATTTTGTGGACGGCGGAATTGGTATTGTTATTGGTCCTGGTGGTATTCGGTGGTGTCCTGCGGAGGATAGTCATCTTCAGAAGGTGGTCAGAGGAGACCAATTGCTAACGCAGTTCCCAGATATAATGGCAGCGATAAGGGCGAGAAAATGGTCCTGTTTTAAAATTTAAGTGTAGATATATAAAAAGTATCATAGCTTCCCTCAGCTAACAACAGCTTTTAATTTTAGAATGGCTTCGCGAAATATTCAGAACACCAAAAAATGTTATGAGATTGAGATACGTGGAGTGTAGCCCTAATTTGTTTGTAAAAGATTTCGTTTGAGCTCCCTTTATTTATACTTTTCGTGGTTATGGATAAGGAATTAGATATTTAAAATATTTGAAAATGATATTAAACGGCCAAAAATATACAATACCTAAAACGCTAAATTCTAAAGAGCCTTAAATGAAAGGTTTACACAAAAATGTATAGTAATTTTTGTAGTACGGCTCTTTTGCAGAATGTGCACTCCTAGATTAGTGAAAAATTCTTTTAACAACTCTAAGTAAACTGCAAGCAAGCAAGCAATTTGATTCAACCCGACCTGTGGGAGATGTCCACCCTATCGAAAAAGTACATTCGGGTGTAACAATTCATTGGGGCGAGGTGTTTTGACCCGAGTACAAACAGGGATCACCCCACCTCGCTACAATGCCCCAGGCCATCCCTTTCCCCCCCATAGCACGCTGATGCGCGATGGGGGCACAACTATCGTAGCCAAATGCTCTTCACAATGGAATCCTGGGTAATAAGATTCCATGTGGTACCCTAATCGAATGCAAAAAACTAGGTCAGCGTGAAGCGCTCTATGCCTTTATCTTCTTAATTACTTATCCGCGAAACTAAAATTGCTTGCTTGAGCCCCAAGTCTGTTGCCTGTATCTTCTTTTTTGTTGTGTTACACACGTGTCCCCATGCGAGAGATGCGTACGTTAATATCGGAAGTATTATGCTATTTATGAGCCTTATTTTAGTCTTCAGTCTTAGCTTACTTCTCTTTCCTGTTAATCCTCTAATGTTGCTCTTGCCATGTTTGGTTTTTTGGACTGTGGCTTCTACGTGTTTCTTGAAGGTTAATCCTTTGTCCATGATGACTCCTAGATATTTGGCATCGTCTTTCCACTCGATGGGGGTGTTCTGCACCGTCAATTGTTCTTCTGGCTGTTGTCTTCCTTTCTTATATAGTACCGCTTGCGTTTTCTCCGAGTTGATGGCTATCTTCCACTTTATGCTCCATTCTTCTATGTCTTCTAACGCTGTTTGCAGGTTGGTCACTGCTATGTCTACATTTCTATGTTTGGCCGCTATCGCTGTGTCGTCTGCGTAGAGGCTCATAATGGTACCCGGAGTTCTAGGTACGTCTGCGGTATATATTGTGTACAGGAGGGGTGACAGGACTGCTCCCTGCGGTACCCCAGCTTCCGGGCTCCCGAGTTCGGACAGGACTTGTCCTATCCGAACCCTGAAGCTCCGGTCGCCCAAGTACGAAGAGATCAGCCTCGTCATCGCCCCGCTGTACCCATAGCCTCGCATTTTATATATGAGTCCCTTATGCCATACTCTGTCGAAAGTTTTGCTTACGTCCAGGAATGCTGCTCCAGTGTATTGCTTATCGTTGAAACCAGCTGCTATGTACTCAGTTAGTCTAAGTACTTGTAGCTCACTGGAGTGCTCTGCTCTGAATCCAAATTGAGCTTCTGGGATTATCTCTAGTCTGTTTTTTTCCGCTTGCAGTCTTCTGAGGATGATTATTTCCACTATTTTGCTGATCGCTGGGAGTAAGCTGATTGACCTGTAGTTCTGCGGGAACGTGTGGTTTTTGCCAGGTTTTGGGATCATGATGACATGGGTCACTTTCCATCTGTTTGGGAATCTTTTGTATCTTAATATCGCATTCACTATGTTTGTAAAATACACACTGGCTCTTCTGGGAAGGTATTTTAGGGCTCTATTTGATATTTCGTCTAGACTAGGCACTTTTCTTGGTGAACTGTTTCTTATATGTTCGTTTATTTCTTCCGGTGATGTTGGGGGATGATGTCTTCTGGATCCTCTGGTCTTTCTTCTTGCTCTTCGACTTCTTCTAAGAAGTCGTCGTCCTCGTCTTCATGGAAGTTTAGCCTGCATTCACTTTCGAGTGTGGACCTCATCGCCTCAGCTTTTTTTCCATGGAGTATATCATGCCGTTTGCTCCATGTAATGGGGGGATGGGTTTTCTGTCGCTTCTTGGCATTTTCTGGAGCTTCCAGACGTTTTTTATGTTTGGGTCTGATTCTTCCATCTCTTGTACGAAGTTGTCCCATTTTTCGCTGCGGTGTAGTCGAAGAGCCGTCTTCACCTCTCTGTTTAGTGTATTTGCCCAGGTTTTATCTACTCTATTTCTCGTTCTTCTGGCTATTTGCTTTGCTCTGTTCTTTTCCCTTATAAGATCTTTTACTTCTTGTGGTATATCTTTGAACCTTCCCGTATGGATCTCAACTTCTTCTACCGTTGTGCTGTTTCTAATCGCTTTTTGTATGATGTTTTCTAGCTCTAAGAGCTTTTTCTTCTATTTGTTCTGGATCGTTTATAGTTAGCACTATGTTTATTCCTTCACTAACTAATCTTTTATAATTTGTCCACTTTATTTTCTTTTTAGTTCTCTTCGGTTGATTTGTTTCTTCCCATGTTCCTAGTTCTAGTAGAATGGGGTTGTGGTCTGTGTTCCCTTCGTCTAGTGTGGTTAGTTCTGCTCTATAACCTAATGGATCAATTTATGTAAAAGTACATTGTTATCGACGTGATCTCTTATAGACCTGCTCGAGCAATGATGCCTTCCGGAATAATCATTGTGACTTTGGTTGTAGTGGTTGGATGTTTTTCTGTCCAACTGAATGGAAGTCCTGTTTAGGTGACTTTGTTGCCTGAATGTATATGATCTGAGTGTGACCTCAGCATTATTCCACTCCATGAGCTAAATTTTACATCAATCCCCACAAAATGCCAAAAACTGAAAAGAAATACTCTAAAAAAAATTCAACGTGTAAGCTATTTTTAAATACCTGTCCTTTAATCTCTGGAAGAGAGAGACCGCACCAATGAACCCCTGATTACCAATTTTTAGGATGAAAAGTTTAAAGGGCTTATTAATTGAGAGTGAGCATTCACATGAATTTTCATATATTATATGTAAACTAAAAATACTTCGATCAAAATCAGAATTTGATATCATGCCGAACAGGAAATCTTCAATACTCACAATGTCTTGTTAAATAAAAAATGTGGAATTGTAACCATTTTCGAATCATGGATGAATTGGCTCTGTATAGAATATTTTGTAGCCTTCTACTTGAATATCATCATCATCATCATCATCATCATTTGGCTCTACAACTCTATGTGAGTCTTGGCCGCGTTTAATATTTCCCTCCATTGTTGTCGGTCCTGAGCAGCTATTTACCATTGTTGTACTCCCATTTTGCGTAGATCACTACCCACATAACAATTTCATGTTCTTAGTATATTCATAGAACATACTTTTCAGAAAAAGTATATGCTGAGAATATGCGTAATTACCATTGGGAATGTGCAGAGCAGATGCTGAGTATATACTACATTACAGTACTTAAACGTTCTATGTATATACTTGTATATATGTACTTGAATGTACTACCGCACTTCTTTTCAGTATATACCAAGAATATCCCTTTTAGAACATTCTAAGGAGGTGCTGTAAACCTTCTATTTATATACTTAGAATCTATACTACGGCACATCTTTTTAGTATATAGGAAGAATGTACTTTTTAGTATATGGGAAGAATATTCCAAGGAAGTGCTATATATTGCTCAGAAGTATGTTTTCAGGATCACCGAATCTCCATCCTATGTTCTACTTTCTACTAAATTTACATATTACATATGGGAATGCAGTTTGTACATTCTACAATATTACTTAAAAAGTAAATATGAAATATATAAATTTTAGTTAGTTATATAAATATTATATAGGTAAGTAGGTATATATATATATATATATTTAGTTTATTTGCATATAAAAATAAAAATGCTGAATATATAAATACCTATAATACCCAAATATATATTATGTAAAATATGTATGTAAATAACTAAAATTTATATTTTGTTTATATGTACCTATATACATTATACATACTTACTATTTAAGTAATATTGAAGTACCAAAATGAATTTTTTATTTGTAAGTTGACCGCAAACAAAATAAAAAGGTTAATTATGCATGTTACTATTCCTTGTAGAAATACTGGGTCTTCCTCATAACACAGCACAGACCAAAATACACATCCCACAGTCCCGAGTCCCGCATAGACAGTGATAGTGTTGACTGTAGTGTAGATACAAATGCCAAATGCCTAACTGTTTTTCATATTTTGTATTTTGCCTTTGTTCCCAACCCCTTACCCCTTATGCAGGTATGCAGCGGTCGTTTCCTCATTGTTTGTGGGTTTTGGCTCAGCTTTGTCAATTTCATGTAAAAATAAAATTCTAAGAATACTCATGATAAACTTATTAAATCAAAATAGTAAATGCATTTCAATGATGAAAGCGAAACGAGAATTTCTCCTTTTTCGTTAATACAATTAATTTTTAAACATTTTTATCATACAATTAAAAACAATTTTAAATAATGAATTCGGTAGTTCAATAGTACTGCCTACATAAATTTTTAAATTTTATTAATTATTCATAACGAAGTTTATAAGGCTAACATTATTCTTCTTATTCATACACATATTCCTTTTAAGATATTTTAAAAGTACTTATAAGTATGTGTCAAGTATATACTTTTATGGAATATTCGATAAAGGTATATTCTAAGAATAAACTTTTTTGAATATTCCGAGATACTACTTACACGAATGTACTCAGTATATTCGGTACGAGAATATTCCTTAAAGTATATGCAAAGAACATGAAATTTAGAATGTTTTTTATGGTACATGCTACGCTTGTACTACGCATATACTAAAAAGAATATACTCCGACGAATGTTGGTAGTATATGCTTTGAACATGATGCGAACATCATTGTTATGTGGGTAGCTACTGCGTCCTTCCATCTCTTTCTTGGGCGACCAACTGACCTTTTTCCATCGGGCCTTTCCCAGAATGTGGCGTTCAGAAGTCTTTCTTCACTTGATCTTAGCACGTGACCCGCCCATCGTATTCTGTTTGCTTCTGTTTTTCATCTCCATATATTGTCTGGAGTTCATCGTTGTGTCTTCTTCTCCATTCTCCTGTTGTCTCTTCTCTGCAAGGCCCATAGATAGTCCGCAGTATCTTTCTTTCAAGTACCAGTAATTTTGTCGTTTCCCGCTGGTTCAGAGTCCATGTTTCGCTTCCATACGTTATTGTGGGACGAATTATTGTCTTATATACTCTTATTTTTGCTGGTCTTGAGAGTATTTTTCATTCATTTTGAATATGCCGGACTTAAATTAAAGCCCTTTGATATTAAGCTATTATTTTTACATCTTTGTAAAAATTTGATGAAAGTTTGACAATGTGCCAGTTTTTCGTATAAAGTTTCCACTTTTCTAAAATTTTGAACAACGCTAGGCTCATACCGGTTTCTTAATATTGTTCTGAAGCTATTTTCTTGTGGCATCTTTTGCAATTTACTATTATATTTGCGAATAAGCCACTATTTTAGTTTGAACTTAAGTTTATTTTTGACGTTTCGATTTCCACTTTGGAAATTTTGATAACGATTTTCGAATTTCTAATCGAAAAGTCAAAACTAAACTCAATTTCCAACTAGAATTTTGACTTATTTCCAAAAAAATAGTAAATTGCATAAGAGGGCACAAAAAAATAGCTTCAGAACGTTATACTTTTGTAACAATTAATATGATATGAGTGACCTGAAAATTATTCCACTCCAGGAGCTAAATTTTACACCAATCGCCCACAAAATGCCAAAAAACTGAAAAGAAATACTCTAAAAAAATTCAACCTGTAAGCTATTTTTAAATACCTGTCCTTTAATCTCTGGAAGAGAGAGACCGCACCAATGAACCCCTGACAACCAATTTTTAGGATGAAAAGCTCAAAGGAGCTATTAATTGAGAGTGAGCATTAAAAATTATTTCCCCATAATCTGGATCGCATTATGGGAGTCGTTTCTTGGTTTTTCGATAAAGGAAAATAACAAAGCTTCACCGCCCTGCCGAAGGGCGTTTTTCATGTAACACTGGCACTTCTGGCGTTGACGGTTCGAGAATGCCCATCCGGCCTGATCAAAGAGCTTATTATAAAAAAAATGAATATTTGCTCGTGCTTGCTGCTACCGTAAATATAATTAGGTTTCGAGTGAATTTACTCTCTCGTGTGGGTTTGGATTAATTCCAGATAGAAAATTAAAAACATGTCAGATTCCATAATTATATAATAATAATAGCGTTTATTGTCCAACAGAATCCATTTACAGGACAAAATATTACATAAATAAAAAATTAAATAAAATATTAGTAATTCATAGGTATCGATAATAACAAAAAATTTTACAAAACTAAATTTGAATCTAAAGAAATAAATTATTAATCACCTAGGTAGATCTTGGCCATAGAAATCAGTTGCTTTGAACTGCAGTTAAATATATCGCAGTAAATACTTATGGCATTATAATAGCTACACATGACGAATATAGGAGAATTTAACATAAGGTTAGTTCTAGCTTGTGTATTTCTGAACGTAATCGAATTTCTTACTGGATAAGACGGAACGTTAAAATTTATTTGTCGAAGGATATCAGGGCTGTCAATGAGATTATGTAGTAGCTTGTACAGGAATACCAGGGAGGCATTAATTCGTCTAGATTCTAATGACACTACGTCCAAACCGCTACATAACTCATTATTGCTGATACCCCTCGTAGGATATATACCATTAATTTTATAAAACAAAAATTTTAAAAATTTACGCTGAACCCGTTCTATAATTTGGATGTGTACATCATAAAACGGTGACCAAATGATAGAGGCATATTCCAGTTTACAGCGTACAAAAGTGTAAAACAGTAATTTAATGGCCTTAGTATTAGTGAGATTTCGACTATTTCTAATTATAAATCCATAAGATTTAAGTGCTTCTCTAACCTTTACATTAACATGTTCAACAAAAGTGAGTTTGTGATCAAATATAACTCCAAGGTCTTTAATTTTAGTCAAACGTTCCAGTTCATTGCCATCAATAATATAAGGATGGTATATAGTAGACTGTTTCCTGGAATAACTAACCACCTTGCACTTATTGGCATTAAGATTCAGATGATTTTCCTTACACCATTCATGTACGAGATTCAGTTCACTCTGCAGAAAATGACAATCGTTAAGGTCGCTTATCAATGAATAAATCTTTAAGTCATCAGCATAACATAAACATGGTGCAGAAATAGATTCACACAGATCGTTAATAAATAACAAGAACAATAATGGACCCAGATTAGAACCTTGTGGAACCCCTGAAGAAGCAAGGTACTTTGCCGATTTGTAACCATTGTAAGAAACAAACTGCGTTCTATTTGATAAGTAAGACCTCATAAAAGTAACAGCATCCTCAGAAAGACCAAAGTGGTATAATTTAGAAAGCAATACTCCGTGGTGAATTCTATCGAACGCCTTCGAAAAATCGGTATAGACGACGTCAACTTGACTTCTATTATCTAGGGCCTCTGAAATATATTGTGTGACCACTAATAAGTTTGTTACAGTGGACCGACTGGAGACAAAACCATGTTGGTATTGAGACAGCTGATTACGAGTTCTTGAATAAATACGATTATACAAAATTATTTCAAAAACCTTCGACAGATTGCAAATTATGGAAATTGGTCTATAGTTTTCTACCTGATCCCTTTCACCAGTTTTGAATACTGGGCACACTTTTGACTCCTTCCAGAGACTTGGATATTCTTTATTGAGAAGACATAAATTAAAAATTTTTAATAGTGGCACAGTTAAGGCACCTATGCAATCCTTAACCAGAAAAGATGGTATATTGTCAGGTCCACACGTCATTTTGTCTTTCAATTTCTTACTAGCAGAAATTATCTCAGATTCTACAATAGGATAAAAATTTAAGTAATCTGCGTTAACTGATGAAGAGTTAGCTTTATAATTAATATCAGATGACAGAAAAACACTATTGAAAAATTCTGCAAAAACATTCACAATATTTTGTGGTTCGGAGGTAGTAATGCCAATATATTTCATTACACCAGGAATTCTTGAACTATTATTTTTCGCATTAACATACGACCAAAACTTCTTGGGATTGATGGATAGAGATATTTGAATGTTATCGACATACACATTGTATGCCAAACTGATTTTTGATTTGACAAGGTGTCTTAACCGTTGAAACTCAAGCAAATCACAATGATTTTTGAATCTTTTAAATTTTTTTCGAAACTTTGCTTTTAATTTGATGTTCTGAATGATGTCAGCATCAAACCAGGGTGGATATTTATGACTAAAATTTTTATAAACTGGAATATACGTATTAAACAAAGAAAACATTTTATCATAAAAATTACTTAAAATTACGTTAACGTCACTAGTAGTATCCAGAAAATTCCTATCCGTTTCGTACAGTTCTCGATATAAAGCAGGAAAATTTGCTTTTTTAAAGTTGTAAGTTATTTGCTCAGAACCATACCTAAATATAGGCTCTTTCACAAATATATCCGTAAATGTAATTTGAAGAGCTGGGTGATGAGAGTCTTCATAGAGCAAAGGTGAGTCATCATGCTTCACTTCACAACTGAAATGCGATAAGACTAAATCTAGCAGTCTACCCAAATGATTAACAACATTGTTAAATTGTCTAAGTCCAGTAGAGCCCGTAAAACTTAAAACTACAGAAGTTTGGAAATCAGATATATCATTATCAATGAACTTTGGAACATTAAAATCGCCTAGTAATATGGAGTTATTATATAAATAATCAAGTTGCCCTAAGCAATCGAAAAAATATTCAAAGTCAACTAAACTTAACCTATCCGGTAAATAAACAACAACTGTATAAAAATGTTTGTAACCAATCTGGCACTTGACAATGATTAGATCAATTAATGGAAATTGAGCATCGAAAGCCGCAATATCCAATATTTCGGATTTTATGAAGTCTTTTACCGCAAGCACTACTTTATTATATGGGAGAAGGAGAAAAAAATGTAAAGAAAATTTCATATTACAACAAACGCAAAAACAAGGATGTTGCTGTGAAAAACCAAATACTAATTATTTTCTGGGCTCTAGCCGGAATGCAGAACGCACTGGATATGAGTTTTGTTTTTAACTGGGAACTCTAATTGAGTGATTTGACATGGAATGTAAAAAAATACCATACACTTTATATTACAGGGGTTTTATTACTATAATATACCGTATAAAGTGTATGGTATTTTTTTACATTCCATGTCAAATCACTCATATCAGGCAAAAACTTTTGGATCTCCGATTTTTCTGAAACTTGGTGTATAGCTTCTGCGGGACTTAAAAATAAGATATCTAAGGTCAAAAAGCCTTTTTCTTCTTTTTTTTCTCAAAATGTTATTTTATGCGATTTTACAGTGATTTGGTGTTTATTTAACCCTCCGTTACTCGCACACGGTGTGGGAGACCGGGCCTGTAAATAAATTCCTGTAACTCTGCTTGTAGTGGGGATTTTGAATGGCTACTTCGTATACTTCTTCAGTGGTCAATCAACTGTGGGTAAAGTCAGTTCGCAGTGTAAAAAATAGTACTGTCCTTTTGTTATTACGCAACACGGTCCCGTACACCGTGTGCGAGTATTTGTGCACCAATTTTTGTGTTTGGATCACACATCGATATTTTTAATTAGTAAGGTAATTTAAGATCTTTTCCTTATTTTCAATGTTTATAGATTAGTTTATTTATATTTATATATATAAATATAAATATATAACTTACCCAGAAACATCAGAATGAGGTTTACGGAGATATGTGGTTTACCAACAGAACAAGTACCAGTCGTAACACCAGGAACTTCAGATCGCTGTGCTGTTTGTGATTGGAAGAAAAATAGAAAAACAAAGTTTTACTGCCAAATATGCTCAAAATATCTGTGTTTGGAACACCATTGTTCCAATGAATGTGACACCATTGTGTATTTCAGGTTTTAAAAACATTAATTAATTTTTATAACTTTTTTTGTTACTACAATTACTCTTTATTTTTAATTTTTTTGTGTATTGAATTAAGATCTAAAGTTCTTAGTAAACAAATTTAACCATATTCCATTTTTTTTTCACTTCCAAAGTTTTTGTATATACATATAAATGGATAACAATGAAAATTATTAAATTTTTGATTAAAGTAATATAATGTGAACACAAACGCATATCTACAAAATTATATGATCATATATTCATTAAATAATTTAATCGTACACAATTTTGCAAAAAAAAATAATTTTAAAACACTGCTGACCCATATTTTTGGACACGGTCTCCTGCACCGTGCGCGAGTATCCGATCACAAAAAGTTGGCGCGAGTAACGAAAGGTTAAACCAATTTGCATTTTATATCGTAAAGTATCAATGGAAAAAATATTATTTTAATAGAAGGGACTCAAAAATGTCATTATATGGCATTAAAACAAGTTATTTTAATTCAAAACAAGTTTTTGATCAAATTTTATAGTGTAGAAAACGTTAAAATACCTTTTTTACATTTTCCTCCATTCCCAAAATACATCATAATCGATTTGGCTGAAAATTTGCCCACAGATAGCCAAAAAATAGGACTTCAAGCGGTTAGAAGGACTGGAATTATATTACAATACCAAAAAAGTTATATGCAATAATATCAGACACAAAAGTATATTTGTTCAGTCGGGATAGCATTTGACCTTGCATCCCGAGCTGCCCAAAATTTTATTTTTCTAATCTTTAGGAGGGTCAACCGTTACGTTAGCCGCCATCTTGATTTTAAAGAAGAGCCGTTTTTGCTCAATATCTTTGCCATTTTTAACTTTTCGACAAAAATGGTAGGGACCGAAATTGTTCCAAATAAATCGTATTTATAATTATTACAATTTCTTTTTAACAATTTTTGTCGTGAGATCGATATTTTCCGAGTTAATTGTACTTACAGTAAACGCCTATATTTTTGACTATGATATTCCATGTAACTTTGGTATTGTAATATAATTCAAATCCTTCTAGCCGCTTAAAGTACTATGTTTTGGCTATCCGTGGGCAAATTTTCAGCCAAATCGATTATGATGTATTTTGGGAATGAAGGAAAATGTAAAAAACGGTATTTTAACGTTTTCTACACTATAAAATTTGATCAAACACTTGTTTTGAATCAAAATAACTTGTTATAGTGCCATATAATGACATTTTTGAATCCCTTCTACAGGGTGATTGATTAGTAGGGTAAAGGTCAATAGCTCCGCTATAGTAATAGATAGCAATAAAAGTTAGTAACAAAAATTTTAGCCGCCTTTGAGCTTCATATTACAAAATTAGTTAGAATGTTACAGGGTGTTCGATAACACAGTGGCAGACCAAACCTATGTTTTTTTAAATGGAACACCCTATATTTTATTTTAAATTCGAAATTCTGTTAACTTCTCCATCACAAAAATATAAAGGTTTTTATGTTATACAGGGTATTTACAAAGTTATAACCAATTTTATATGAAAATCGTAACAAGTTCAACTCCCTGTATAAATAAAGATCAGCAAAACAACAATGGTTTATTAATGCCATATTTTTTAACGTATTGTCAAAATTTTCAAGAATGGTCCATATTGCTAATTTTCTTTATATCAAATACAGGGTGAGTCAAAACGCAAGTACATTATTTCTCAGTAATTTTAAATGGAACAACCTGTATTTTATATTACTGGTGTTCCATTTAAAAAAAAACAAAAGTTAGGTCTGCCACTGTGTTATTGAACACCCTGTAACATTCTAACTGATTTTGTAATGTGAAGCTCACAGGTGGCTAAAATTTTTGTTATTAACTTTTATTGCTAGCTATTACTATAGCGGAGCTATTGAGCTTTACCCTACTAATCAATCACCCTGTTTTAAAGTATTATGTTTTCCATTGATACTTCACGATAGAAATGCAAATCTGTTTAAATAAATACTAAATCACTGTAAAATCGCTTAAAATGACATTTTGAAAGAAAAAAGAAGAAGAATAAGAAGAAGACAATTCGACCTTAAACGTTTTCTTTCTACATCCCGCAGATACTATATACCAATTTTCAGACAAATCGGAGATCCAAAAGTTTTTTGATCCAAAATTGAGTGATTTGAAATGAAATCACCCTTATAATTTATTGTTATTCAAAAAATGATCATACATACCAGGATTAAAATCTGGTCTACTCTAAATAATATAAAAGAAGTCGCCAGAAAAAGTACATCAGACATCGTCTTTGAAATCTCTTAATTTTTGGATACATGCTTGAGAAAAGGAAAACCAATTTATATTTGAATTTTCTTAACTTGGAACCGAAAAGTGGAAAATATAGTGATTATAGAGATACAATCCTACGAAAATCTCTTGTATGCCTCTTAATGAAACCAAGCTGTTTCACTGCCTTGTTGCATATAAAATCTATGTGCAGATTGAATGACAAATTTCTCTTAATTCATCTTAATCAAAATATTATTTTAATCATAATATTAATATATACCCTAGACTCAAGAGATAAAACTGGATCACCTGATATTTTAACAAATAATAATTAATTTGTTCAACACACCAGTTTGCTAAACTGTCCAATGATTTCTGTAAACCAACAATCAGGTTCAAGGATCTGATAGCATCATCAACAAAAACTGCAAAGAAGAGATATTTTAAATGGATACTCTGGGGATAATTACTCCAGATCTAGGAAAGTATTCAGTCAAGAACACTCCAAGTAGTGTTGCCCAAAATCGGTCTTGGTCTTGCAGTCTTGGTCTTGTTCTTGCGTTTTAGCAAGACCAAGACCAAGACCAAGACCGCCTTATTTTAGCAAGACCAAGACCAAGACTGACCGTGCAAGACTTGAGCAAGAACAAGACTAAGCCTGCGAGACTCTTGCGTCTTGCAGTTTGAGTGTCGTTTTATGGAATAATACAGGGTGTAACAAAAAGACAGGTCATAAATTCAATCACATATTCTGGGACCAAAAATAGTTTGATTGAACCTAACTTACCTTAGTACAAATGTGCACATAAAAAAGTTACAGCCCTTTGAATTTACAAAATGAAAATCGATTTTTTCCAATATATCGAAAACTATTGGAGATTTTTTATTGAAAATGAACATGTGGCATTCTTATGGCAGTAGTATCTTAAAAAAAATTATAGTGAAATTTAGACACCCCATAAAAATTTTATGGGGGTTTGGTTCCTTTAAACCCCCCCAAACTTTTGTGTACGTTTCAATTTGAGTATTATTGTAGTACCATTAGTTAAACACAATGCTTTAAAAACTTCTTTGCCTCTTGGTACTTTTTCGAGAAGTTAGTATTTGTCGAGATATTTTGCATATTATTTGTCAAATCCACCACATATTTTTGTATATGGCTAAGTACGATTATGGAGATATAATATGGAGATTATTATTGTAGTACCATTACCTAAACACAATGCTTTAAAAACTTCTTTGCCTCTTGGTACTTTTTCGAGAAGTTAGTATTTGTCGAGATATTTTGCATATTATTTGTGAAATCCACCACATATTTTTGTATATGGCTAAGTACGATTATGGAGACTTGATAATAATAGGAAAATTTATTTATGATTTACATTTTTAGGTAAATTTTGAACCATATTAAAAAAGAAGTCACATCTCGATAAAATGTGCCTTATCGAAAAAAAAAAACAAAGAAGCAAAAAAGTTTTAAAAACACTGTGTTTAACTAATGGTATCGCAGTAATAGTTTAATTGGAACGTACACAACCATTTGGGAGGTTTAAAGGAACAAAAATCTCTACGTAAACATATTAGAAAAGAAGCCCCAACTCGATAAAAACTGCCTTGTCGAAAAAATACTAAGAACCAAAAAAGTTTTAAAAATATTGAATTTAACTAATAGTACCACAATAATAATTTAATTGGAACGTACACAAAAGTTTGGCACAAAAGGGAACAAAACCCCCATAACATTTTTATGGGGTGCACAAATTTCACTATAATTTTTTAAGATATTTCTGCCATAAAAATGCCACATGTCCATTTTCAATAAAAAATCTCTAATAGTTTTCGATATATGTATTGGAAAAAATCGATTTTCATTTTGTAACTTCAAAGGGCTGTAACTTTTTTATGTGCATATTTGTACCAAGGTAAGTTAGGTTCATTCGAACTATTTTTGGTCCTAGAATAGGCGATTTAATTTATGACCTGTATTTTTGTTACACCCTGTATATTAGTTCGGATATATGCTTAGAGACTATGAGATACAAAAAAAATGTAACAAAAATTTGGAAAATTGGATTTATCCGCATTATGAACAATACGATGAACATACATACCGAATTAAAAGTATAAATACTTATTTATTGGATACGTACTCAAAAGGCCATAATAAATTAGTATACAATGTACCTAGAAATAAAATATTTCATTCTTTCCTAATATCAGACGACGCCTTCGCTCCGAAATTAATTACAATTGAGCAATTGTCTAGATTTTGAGAATAGCAACCTTTCATAAAATAATCGTCTTGTGTTGTGTGACGCCGACACAACAGTATAATAATAAGGCATTGAAACTTTTAAAGAAGTATGTCGCCTAAAGTGATAGAAATATAATACGAATAGCATATCGAGTGTTACGCACAACCACTCAATTGTTTTTCCTTATCCATATCGTAAAGACTAAACGTTCTACTTATAAACTGTTTGCAAGGTGTGCAATTAGATATTAGATCAATCGGCCAAACAAAGGTTTTTGCTGAAAAGGCACTAGATAAGATAATGCCTGGCTACCCTGTATAGTCCATTCACGCACGGTAAAATGTTAAATACAAAGCCTTCAAATTTCAAAAAAAGAGATATTATATAAAAAGAGATATTGGCCGATGTGTGATTTTGCCATTGTTTTTTATTGTTAATGAAGAACTTATGAGAGGATGGGCGATCGGGCTGCATTAAAGTTTTTTTTTAAATGAAATAAACAAATTACTTATCGACAACTGATAAATAAAGTTTAAACTTCAGTTTAGACACTTCTAGATTTCGAAAATAATATTTTTTACTTGTGTTTTTGAGCCTTGAAAATCGTCATTTTTCGATTTTTTCAGTTTTAAATTGTTTATAACTCGGAAACGAATAACTTTAGACAAAAACTACAAAAGACATTTTTTGTTCCATATGATTCAAAGAACCTAAAATAAGTCTGCCAGGGCTGAAACAATTGATTTTTATAATTTGTTAAATTATTTTTTAAATAAATATAGAAATAACTCAGAAATTACGGCATTTCGGTATAGAAAATATTACATGAAAATTAATTAGTAGTTATTATGGTTGAAAGTTTAAAAATATACAGGGTGTTCTATTCCAAATATGAAAGTTCATTATATTTTCAAAAAAACGAAAGATCTGACAACAATGTGTAATTACCACTATAATATCGGCCGCATTAGAAGACCTTTACCCACCATATTCTATAAAAATCGTTCAAGTCGTTTCCGAGATATTTGAGGCGTTTCCTACATAAAACTCACTCTGTACATGTATAAATGTTATTTAATTAAACTGGGTGTATTACTTTGTATTAACTCTTATTAAAAAAGTCAATCTTAAAATTTTCAACTAATAGCAAACAAAAATTATCAACTAATAATAGTGTCAAAGCTATTGCGTACTGTGCTGTAATTTAATTTGTATTTTTTTAAATTTTTTATTTGAATAAATGGCAAATTGTAGAACTCTTTTATTCCATTTCATTTCATATACCTAATGTGAGAGTGCATCAATCCCTTTCTAGATAGATAATGTTCTTTAAAATACAGTCAATTTTATGTCATTTATTTGTTTTTTGTGTTTTCACAATGTTTTAGCATATGTCAGGTTATTAAATGCAAACGTTTATTAAGAAACAGACTAACTCCCGTGGGACATGGTAGATAGCCCAGTTAGTTAGAGTATAGGCAGGGATAGTTTAGATCGTGGGTTCAAACCCACCTAATGTGAGTTGTTTATTAAGAAATAGCAATATGCTAGTGGGTAACTGCGAGACTTGCAAGACTCTTGCTGCAAGACCAAGACCAAGACCAAGACTGGGAGTGCAATACCAAGACCAAGACCAAGACCAGGTGTACTGGTGCAAGAACAAGACCAAGACTGTCCAAGTCTCGTCTTGGTCTTGCATTTGGGCAACACTAACTCCAAGAAATTTCAGTTTATACAATAAAATCCAATTATCTATTCTGTCAAATGCTTTAGACACCTCACTATGACTGGAATTCACCTAAGAAGTGTTTTCAGTGACGGTTTAAGGCATAATGGGCCCTAGGCGGCCATAATAAGTAGGCCCCTTTATAGCGACCATTTACTTAATTTATGTTGTTTTGGGAAGTAGTTACTCCAAAAATTAATAATTACGACAATGTAAAAACGATTATTTTTCTTTTGCTAATATGCAAAAAAGGGATAGTTTTGTGTCGATTGTGATTGTGTCGATATTGTGCCTATTGTGTCCTGAATATGTGATTTTGTCCTGGGTATGAGTGCCACCCCTTCGGAGGTGGAAAAACATACAACCATAATAAGTACGGAAATGGATAAACTGATTAATTCTAAGTAACTTTTGTTCTATGGAGTTTTTTCACTAAATCAATACTTTTTGAGTTATTTTCGAGTGAATATGTTCATTTTTCAACAAAAAAAAAACACGTTTTAGACGGTTTTTCGCAAATAAATCCAAAATTAAGTATTTTATCGAAAAAAATATTCTTAACTAAAATATAGCGCATACAAAAGTAAAAAAATGGTGTATGTATGAAGTATATAGACCCAACAGAGCTGGAGCTCTGCTGGGTCTAGCAGTGTAAAGTAGATTCTTATTCGACAAATACCAAATCAAATACTTCAACGTAAATAACCAAAAAATGAAGCGCTTTTCGGTGAAAACTCATCACAACTTTTTGAGAGTGTTAAAAAAGCTTTATGTTTGTTTTTTCACAAGTTTCTAGTATCAAAATTAAGCAAGTAAAGCTCAAAATAATGTTGATTCCTTTTCTTGACAAAAAAAACTTGAAAATCACCCTCTAGTTTGTACTTATATACTATGTACTTATATGATCTGTATTAATTACTGCTTAAATAATTCAATATTAATTAATATATATTGTCCACATATAACAAAATACTTTTATACAAACAAATACTTAGACCAGTATGGATGTATGGTTGCCAACTCTGGGGCTGTGCCAATTCAAGTAATATTCAGATTATCCAGAGATTCCAGAATAAAGTGTTACGGAACATCGTTGATGCTCCTTGGTATATCCGAAATGTCGACCTCCACAAGGATCTTGAGATGGAAGATGTAGACAAAGTTATCAAGAAGATGGCAGGTAGTCACGAACAACGGCTCCATAGTAATGTAAACATCGAGGCCATCCAGCTCCTCGATAATACTGGGCTAGAAAGAAGACTCAAACGAAGAAAACCATTTGAGTTAGTGTAAAGTGTTAGTGTAAAAGCAGAGCATAGTGTTGTATTGTGTGTTGGCTTTAGTTTTAAAATTTCATACTTGTTAAAAAAAATAAGAGGACACCATAGGGTTAAGATCTTAGATTATGTATCATTTAGTAATATAAGTTAAAGAAGAACTGATAATTGGTCAATTGATGACCAGATTTCAGTAGTCTAAACACAGCTTGTGTTAAATAAAAAAAAAAAATAATTAATGCATTTGAGCGGGATGCGGGCCCCATCAAGTGCCCGGGCCCTTGTGCCGGCCCCATCAAGTGCCAATGATTCTCTTGAGCTTACCTCAGTATAAATATTGCGTTGGTGCATGATCTTCAATACTTAAACCCTTGTTGTTCTTCTGCTAATGTTATAACTTCATTTAATTTGTTTGTTATCACTTTGGTTGTTAATATTAATGTTGTGTTCAATACGTTAATTCCTCTGTAATTCTCCGGGTCCAATTTGTCTCCTTTTTGAAGATAGGTATTGGGATGCTTGATCTCCATTCTTGTGGTATTCTGTTTTGTTCTATTATTTTTTGTATTAATTTTAATAGTTGTTTAGTCCGATATTGTTGTCCGTACTTTAGGAGTTCGTTCGATAAAGAAGAAGGTAAATTAACGTAAAATGTATAATTTAATATTTAAAATATTAAAAAAAAAGAAATTAATTTAAATAATTTAATAATCAAAACTAAAAAGAAACTAAATATAGTATAAGATCTAAGTAAAACAAAGTTTCCTCTTTATCTTTCGGCTTTAAAAATAGAGACATTATCATCCCACGCGCTCTGAAAATCCACTCGATTCAAATATAATAACCATTAGAATAGAAGTGTGGATTGGAAGTGTTTCAGATCCAACATCTTTTACAATTTCTCCTTGATGGCGTTAAGTTAGGAATGGAGGTCCAATCAAATTTCAAACAAATTGTCAAGTGACCGTTAAGCGAAATCTTTGAAATCCCAGCTGTCTTGAGGAGTAACTGTAAACATATAACTTTGAGCCCGGAGGATTATCCCGTGATCGATTTTAGTCCTCCCAGGATGGCAATCCTTAACGCCATCACCTTTAATCTTTTTCTAACGACGAGTCCTTGTTATTTTCTTGTTCCGGCGCCTTCTTGCTTTGTTACGACAGTGACTAAAGTAATATGTTTGTGAGGTTTTAACTTATACGGAGAATGTCGAAATTATGAACCCCTTTATACAGAGAGAGTCTGTAATTTGGAATAAATTAAATATCTCAAATACTCATTGTATTTTTGAAAAAGGCTCAGACCCGTCGATTAGTATTCCAAATTGTCCTTTTCGACATACAATAATAATTTATACAGGGCGTCCCAATTTAGAGATATGACGTCATCGTTGATTTTTTTAAATGGCAACAATGTCATTTTGATAGCTATTTTGATAGGGTGTGTAAAGTTATACACAACTGCAAAATATCAAATTTTTATTTTCTACCGTTTACGAGATAATAGAAAATAACAAAGTTATGTCTGTAATTTGGAATAAATTCAATAATTAAAATATTAATTGTTTTTTTTTGAAAAATGCTCAGACTGGTCGATTAGTATTTCAAATTGTCATTTTTGACATACAATAATAATGTAAACAGGGTGTCCCAATTTAGAGATATGACGTCATCGTTGATTTTCTTAAATGGCAACACTGTCATTTTGATAACTATTTTGATAGGGTGTGTAAAGTTATACACAACAGCAAAATTTCAAATTTTTATTAACTACCATTTACAAGATAATAAAAAATAACAAAGTTATGAAAAACAAGTAATCAAATAATAATTGAATTTAATTATTTCAATTAAGCTAATACTCATTGTTGTTAATATAAGCTAATACTAATACTAATACTCATTATGTTGCTCTAAATTATTGTCAAATTGTCAATAGGCAACGTTATGAGAATTTGCTTAATTGAAATAATTAAATTTAATTATTATTTGATTACTTGTTTTTCATAACCTTGTTATTTTTTATTATCTTGTAAATGGTAGGGAATAAAAATTTGAAATTTTGCAGTTGTTTGTAACTTTACACACCCTATCAAAACAGCTATCAAAATGACCTTGTTGCCATTTAAGAAAATCAACGATGACGTCATATCTCTAAATTGGGACACCCTGTATACAATATTATTGTACTTCAAAAAGGACAATTTGAAATACTAATCGACGAGTCTGAGCATTTTTCAAAAAAACAATTAGTATTTGAGATATTGAATTTATTCCAAATTACAGACTCTCTCTGTATATTTAATAGTTACGTAGTGTCGTACGTAGCTCCAAAATTTTGACTTAAGGGCGTAAGCGTAAAATTTCGCGCCAATGTGTTTTAATATACACTGCGTCAGAGAAAACGGGCACCCTACAAAATGGATAATTTTTGATGTCTCGTATCTCCTAAACCTGTTGTCCGATTTAAGTAATTTTTTTAATATGTCATTTATTCTTTAGCAATATCGATGTAACAATATTGTTGCTATACCTGTAAATTGTCATTATATACCGGGTGTACAAATCAAACTGTGTTTTTTTGTTAATGTTCGCAACACCCTCTGGATTATCCTAGCATTTATAAAATACTGAATTTAAATCCCAACTATAGCCTCAGGTTTTCTTAACATTCTGTTTTTTAATTCATTCGCTAATGTTGGATAATACAAAAGTTAGATATTGTACCCTCGGAGATCGCTGGGAAAATTTACACTCAAAATAACAAAATTCAGTTTGGCAACAATGTGTTAATGTTTATTATAGTAACATATCTCTGTTAAGATAAACAGAACTGTAATTTAGTCCAGACAAATTAATATATTTTTTTGCCAACAAAAATGAGATTTTTCAACCAAATAATGTTTCAAATATGATGTGCAAAATAATTTTTAATTGGGTTCTGCTAATGAGCTTGCTTTTTTTTGTCATCAAATTAAAAAAAATTTCACTCATTAAATAATTATCGTCTTAATTAGTTTAATTGTAATAATATCCATTCACTAATTCAGAATGATTAATGGGTTGTTAAAACATTTTATCTGTAGAGGCTTCTGGAATGTCTTAAAAATATCGAATTTCATTGATAAAATGCGCATATCCCACCAATCTTCGCTTCGATCATACTTTAACAAATAGCCATGTTCTTCATCAGTACAGGATGTTTCTAAATAAGTGCAACAAACTTTAAGGGGTAATTCTGCATTAAAAACTAATAACATTTCGCTTTATAATCGTATGTCCGTTAAATGCTTCGTTTCCGAGATACAAGATGTTGAATTTTTTCTTACAAACTGACGATTTATTTGTTGCTTTAAAATTGGTTGAGATATGCAAATGAAATTTGGTGAGTTTTAAGGCGTAGTTATTGCACATTTTTTGACACACAATTAAGAATTTTATATTCACCATATAATGGCCAATGGTGAATATAAAATTCTTAATTGCATGTCAAAAATGTGCAATAACTATCTCTTATAACCTACCAAATTTCATTTGCATATCTTAACCGGTTTTAGGACAATAAATAAATCGTCAGTTTGTAAGAAAATATTCAACATCCCGTGTCTCGGAAATGAAGCATTTGCGGACATAGGTTTATAAAGCAAACGGCCATTATTTTTTCATGCAGAATTACACCTTAAAGTTTGTCGCACTTATTTAGAAACACTTTGTACTGATGAAAAACATGGCTAGTTGTTAAAGGACCTAACTTGTGTATTATCCAACATAAGCGAATGAATCAAAAAACAGAATGTTAAGAAAACCTTAGGCTATAGTTGGGTTTTAATTTCAGTATTTTATAAATGCTAGAATATTCCACAGGATGTTGCGAACTTTGAGAAAAAAACACAGTTTGATTCGTACACCCCGTATACAATTTTTTTACAAATTTAACTGTTTAGCAACAATATTATGACAGCAATATTGTTACAGAATAAGGCTATAACATACTAAAAAAATTACTTAAATCGGACAACAGGTTTAGGAGATACGAGACATCAAAATGACCCATTTTTGGGTTGCCCGTTTTCTCTGACGCGCAGTGTATTAATTTTTTTCGAATTCTGAGAAAACTTTTATGTAAGTATTTTTGAAAAATTTAAACGCAGAATGAAAGATTGCATTACTACCTAGGGCCGAAAGTTCCTGAAAACTTCTATAATTGTTTATTGTAATCAGTTTTAGGGGTAAAAAACAAAAAAGAAAATTTAGTGTGATTTTTACCTCTAAATATCTCATTAAAAAAACTTTTTGATTATTCTAAGGAACTTTTAGCCCTCGATAATAATGTAAACTTTCATTCCGCGTTTAAATTTTTGAAAAATACTTATCAGATTTCTCTGGATTCGAAAAAAATAAATGCGTTTAAAACACATTGGCGCGAAAGTTTGCGCCTACGCCCTTAACCAGCTTACTTTACATTTGTACATTCTCCTGATCTTTACCTAGATTTACTAACAACTAACCAGACAAAATTCGTAAGTTTATCGAGCAGCATTACGGAGTACGGCAGGGATGCCTCTTGTCACCCCTGCTTTTCAACGTTTATTCCGAAAGAATTTTCAGAAATGCACTTTCTGAAAAACAAAAAAGAATAATTGTGAACGGTGAAGTCATCAATAATTTGTGATATGCAGACGATACAGTACTCCTAGCTTCTAGTCAAGAATATCTGCAAGCACTACTTGATAGTGTCGTTGATATTTGTAGGAAGGCACAGTCTGGTTCTGAACATACGGAAAACCAAAATTCTCGTAAGAAGTAAACAACAGAATATAAAACCGTCCATATACGTTCAAACGGTAAATATATGTAAATGACACCAAATTTGAGCAAGTTGATAAAATCGTTTACCTCGGACAACAATTAAATTTTAACTTAGAAAGTTATGGCGAAATTAGATCTAGGATAGAACAGACCAGAGCCGCTTTTAAAAGGATGTCCAAGGTGTTATGTAACAGAGACCTAAAGTTGGTAATGAGGATCCCCCTACTTCGCTGCTACGTGTTCTCGGTCTTACTTTATGCTGTCGAGTCCTGGACTCTGAATAAAATCGATCTAAATCACCTTGAGACTTTAGAAATGTGGTGCTATAAAAGAATTTTAAAAGTCTTCTGGGTGGAGAAGATTTGAAACTCCACAATACTAGAACGTCTCAGCAAGACTACTGAGATTATAAAAAGCATCAAGCAGAGAGAGTTGGAGTAGTTCAGACATGTAATGAGAGGTCCCAATAAATATAGGTTGCTGCAAAATATTATGCAAGAAAAAATAGCAGGCAAACGCAGTTAAGGACGAAGAAGAACCTCATGGTTGAAGAACTTACGATATTGGTATGGTGTTGATACAAGCATGCTATTCAGGATGGCAGTGAATAAAATTAAGGTAGCTATGATGGTAACCAACGTTGTGAAAGGACTTGGTACATGAAGAAAAAGAATTGTCTGAAACATAAAAAAAATTAATTAAAATAATATATAATATGTTATTATATGTGACATAGTCACCTTAGTGAATAGATAGTTATAAATTTAGGACTTTAACATTATTATTCACTCGTTATTTAAGTTTCTTGCTAATAACATATTTGTATTATAATTTTATTTGCTTCATTTATCATAGAACAAGGTGTGTTTTTATTTGTGAAATAAATATTTTTTAAAAAGTCAAACACGAAGTTAGTGATTTAACATATTATATAATATTTATAAAATACCACAAATTGTGATTTTGATTGTGATTCTGGCATTGAATAAAAATAAATTTAATTGAAGATCAGTTTCTTCTTTCTTTGTAGTACGTAGTCTTTCAAATGAGTCTTTCAAAAATAAAACGAAAAGCAAATTGAAATAAAATGCAAAAATAAATGAAACGATCGTTGGACACATTTTTAATTGGAGATGTAGAACATTAAAAAAATCCTCAATATTTTTACAGATTTCATCTGCTCAAACTCCAGAAACATAATTTGTGTTACACCATATATAAGAATAGAGTGGATATAACATTTTACCACCCGATATCGGATTTGTATACCTGTTGAATATAAGACAGATAATCGAAAAATCTACGGAATTCGATATTCCACTGTACATATGCTTTATAGATTATCGTAAGGCGTTCGACAGGGTCAAGTGGAGATACTTATGGCGAATACTAAAAGAAGTAGGCGTACCTCAACACCTTATTTCGCTTATAACTGAACTATACGAACACACTACTGGATCAGTTAAAGTGCTTGACACACTTTCAAACGAATTTCATCCAGAACGGGCTGCACGGGGTGTCACGGGATGCACTGGCGGATACAGGGGGGTGTCATGGGGGTCATGACCCCCCCCATAATTGTAAACCCACGTATCCTAAGGTTGGTAAGACTAAGTCACCTTGCATCAGAGATAGGTAATTAAATCACCCTCAAGACCCATGACCCCCCCCAAACAAAATTTCTGGATCCGCCACTGACGGGATGTATACTATCTCCACAATTATTCAATATATATGGAGAGCATATTACGAGAAGAGCACTTGAAGCATGGGAAAAAGGTATCTCAACAAATGGTCATAAAATAAACAACCTACGTTTCGCAGATGACAGCCCTTCTTGCAAATAGTCAAGCAGAGCTGATTGATCTTATACGACTGGTTGAAAAAGAAAGTCAAATATTTGGTGTGCAATTAAACATATCAAAGACAAAGATCATGATAGTGGATAGACTACATAACAACCATCCACACATAACCACGATTGATCGGTTTGCGGTTGTGAGCTCATACTTATATCTGGGATCATTAATCACAAACAAGGGGTCACAACAGGAAGAAATAAAACGTAGATGTGATCTAGCAAAAGTTGCCACAGCAAAAATGACAACAATATGGAAGGACTGTCAAATTTCAAGAGCGTTAAAGATGAGGTTGATCAACTGCTTAATATTCCCAATACTGACCTACGGATGTGAATATTGGACCCTGAGTAATTCGGAAAGAAGAAAGATAGACGCCACTGAAATGTTCTGATGGCACTTAAAGAAGAAGATGAGAATGTTATGTTTACCTTTGTCGAAAGCTTTCTCATAGTCTCTAAATGCAACGAAAAGATATTTGGATCATAATTCACCCTATATTCTATATAATTTTGTACCCATTTCAAAAACAAAGTTCAACTTTGATTTAAATTCTTTTCGGAGTTGGATTTAAAATCTGGCTAAGAGAAACAACACTTAAATGACCTCCTTTAGTCTCCGAATTGTAAGTTTTTATTTATAGAAACTGCTCGAAAACATTTCTTTAATTTTCCGCTCCATAAAATAAGAATTTAGAAAGAAAGAGAATATATTATAAGTTACGACTTCGTCGTCTTATTAGCATATTTATGAGTATTTATTAGTAACAACTCCGCACATCTTCACGACCAAACGACAATGAATTACTTTAATGGATCTGCAAAATGGCTCCCCTCGACTCCCAGCCCATTAACTACACAAGAATGGGACAACATACTAATATACGAGCCAGTTAAGCGAATAAAGAAGAGCCGGGGAATATACTGCTAGTTTTATTGCAGTTCGGTGACATGTATTAGCGCTTTACCTGACGACTAAACACGCTACGTTATAGCTCTATAAAACATTGAATCGCTTTATTTGTTAATTAATTTTCTATCTTATTGGACGTTACTTTGTTCCTGCTGTTTTGCCGCATATGGCGTGTCAAGTTGTACTGATGGGTGGCGATTTTTAACGATCATATTAGGAGATGTGATTTTTCTGTTACTGGAAAGTACTCGTTACAAAATAACAACATGATTGAGGTGTACATCCGAATTTAAACAAAATAGCAGTTAAAAGATTTGACTAATGTATATAATGTATACAGCTCAACAGGCCTTGGAATTTCTACACTGTTTTCCTCCATTTTCCTCCGTCCATGGCCGTAGTTCTCCAATTTGTTATCCCGATTGTTTCAAGGTCTTCCTTAAACGCTTCTAGCCACTTTATTCGAAGTCGTGCTCTTCTTTCCTTTCCTTCAGCTCTCAGCAGCGAGTCCTTTGTCCAGATTCCCTCAGTCATTCTCGCGAGTGAATGACCTAACCACCCGCGTCTCTTTATTCTGATGACCTGGCTAATTTCTAGGTTGCAGTACAGATCCCTGATATCTGCATTTGGTCGTCTCCTCCAAACGTCTTCATCGTCTTTTGCTGCACCGATTATCTTCCTTAGAACACTCTGCTCCCAAATTTTTTCTTGATTTTTGTTCGTAACCCATGTTTCTGTTTCGTAAAGAACCGTGAGGTAGCTCACTGTTCGGTATAGTCTCAATTGTGCTTCTCTGGAGATGTTTTTGATATTTGCAGTTTGTGTAGGCCTCCGACAGTATTCCTTCATCTTGAAATTCGCTTCTAAATTCTTAGTTTTCTTCCCCTTTGCGTGTTAGGGTTGCCCTTAGATACTCAAAATCCGTCACATTTTTGAAGCAATGCTCTTTACCCTTGTTGTTTGTGGTATTCTTCAGCTGTGTGTCTTCATATGTGGTCTTCCCCATTTTCATATATGTACTTTGTTTTTTGCTCACTAGTCCATACTGCTTAGCCTTCGCTTCATAGAGTTTGGAAATCCTCAGCAGTTCCCTTATTGCCATTAACACTGCGTCGTCCACAAAGGCCAGGACCTGGCGTCTGTTGTAAATCAAACCTTTCGTTCGTATTCCACTTTCTCTCAATATTGCTTCCACCAAGAAATTGAAGAGTACTGTGAACAGTGGATCTCCCTGCTTTAATCCCCTTTTAACTTCCCCTAACATGTCATAATCCTCTAACATTTCCTGTTAGACTTACTTTTATCCATACCCTATTTTCGATTGTCACTAATGTCATTTTTACTAGCCTGATCACCTTTATTGAAATTGCAGGTAGTCTTAAGGCCTGGTGCAGACACCTTCTTATCAGAGTCGTAAGCTTGTTTGAAATATATAAAGCAGTGGTTTAGCTTCAACTGTTGCTCATACGTACTGATCTGAATCATTTTCAACAGGAATATTTGAACTATGGTGGATCTGCCCTTTTTTAATCCCGGATGGTATTCACGATCCTGTTCGTTTAAATACTTTTCCAGTCTGCTTCTTATGACTCTGGCGAGTACCTTATATGCTACATCTAGAAGAGTGATATCCCTGGAACGCACCCTTCTATCTATTATATCTCCCGCGCATTCTATCTCCCTTCTTCTGTATGGGACAAACTATTGCTTCTCTCCATGTGCTCCTTCCCCTCCCCCAATGAAGAAGAGCCGGGGAATATACTGCTAGTTTTATTGCAGTTCGGTGACATGTATTAGCGCTTTACCTGACGACTAAACACGCTACGTTATAGCTCTATAAAACATTGAATCGCTTTATTTGTTAATTAATTTTCTATCTTATTGGACCTTACTTTGTTCCTGCTGTTTCACCGCATATGGCGTGTCAAGTTGTACTGATGGGAGGCGATTTTTAACGATCATATTAGGAGATGTGATTTTTCTGTCACTAAAAAATACTCGTTACAAAATAACAAAATGATTGAGGTGTACACTTCGCGTCATATAAAACTGGTACACTTTTTTTTCTCAATGTAAACCTGTGTTCAGACTGACAATTATTGTTCGTGAATCACTTCGTTGTTGCCATCACAGATAACGGAATTGCACTAAATCTAAATACAAAAAAATAATATTTAAAATGTATATTTCGAATTGTAATATGTACATATATTTAAATTACACACTTGTTCACTGTAAAAGTTATTCATTTTGTATTAATTTCAAATAAAATTTTTAATTTTTCCAGTGTGTTTTATTTATTGTACACTTCGCGTCATATAAAACTGGTACACTTTTTTTTCCCAATGTAAACCTGTGTTCAGACTGACAATTATTGTTCGTGAATTACTTCGTTGTTGCCATCACAGATAACGAAATTGCACTAAATCTAAATACAAAAAAATAACGTTTAAAATGTATACATATGTCGAATTGTAATACATATATTTAAATTCCATACTTGTTCACTGTAAAAGTTATTCATTTTGTATTCATTTCAAATTAAATTTTTAATTTTTCCAGTGTGTTTTATTTATTCTACACAACTTAATGCAGTTTTGTCCTACAATTTACGAGAAACCAATCACACCTCTCGATTTGACATTAAACATAATAATTTAAAGTCGTGTCAAGATTTATATCTATCATTATTTTTGAATTGAAATATTTTCATAAATTATAATAAAACACGAATCAATGTATGGATACTTAATTGAGATGACGGAAAATTACAATTGTTTTAGTTTTTAGTATATTAAAAAATGCGGTCTCTCGCACAGCCCCGTTTTTACCTAGTTTGATATAATATTTTCTTTGAACTGGCAACGTTGCCCTAGAAATTGGAATGACACTTGTGACAAGATCAACTTACACAACTTGAAAAACACGATTTTCGGTTATAAAAGTTGTACCAGTTTTTTTTGACGCGAAGTGTACCTACATCTAAATTTAAACAGATAGATTGATTTGACAGTTAATAGATTTGACTAAAACTTGTGAATTACAAATAACAAAAGGACGAAATAGGGGAAAAAGAATTCTTTATACGAGGTCAATGACCTCTTTCTTCTCCAGCTAGTATCCAGTGTTTCTTTTCTTCTTCTTCCATCTGGTTGATTATATTATTTGGGTCTTTCCTTCGTCTATGTCCAATCCATTTCCATTGCCTTCTTTTAACCGTGCCTGGTATTTTCTCTTGATGGCAGATTTTTTAAGTCACCTAAGATTTGCCGATGACATAGTATTCATGAGTAAGAATACAGAGGAGGAACTAATTTACATGCTAAATGAGCTTAAACAAGAATCTGAGAAAATCGGTTCAAAATTAAATTTAAATAAAACTAAAGTGATTACAAATCAAAATATCACAATCGACGTACTTAGATAGAAGTGAGATCAAAACTGTGAAGAATATATCTGTTGGTCCAGTGAATAAGTGGTTAAGTCGATTTTTGGCCAAAATGAGTTAAGTGCACTAATGAGTACAAAATGACTTCTCAGATATTGTGAATAAGTAGTTAAGCTGTAAGCGGACTCTAGCCAAGGTTATACGTATGTGTATCTTTGTCCATCTTTGAAATTGAGGTATTAGATTAAGTCGACTTACCTAAAAACTTAATAAAATAATATCTTAGGAAATAAATGGTTAAATTGACCTGCTCAGTTATGACCAATAATCGTTTACTGTGCTTAACAGGTTAATTCGAGTTGACGTCTTTTGCTATACTCTGGCCACTGTGCATAACCGGTTAACTATAATAATTACACTTTTATAAAAAGAACTTTTTTATAATAAAACCTTTTTATTATTTACAGGAAAGAATATAAAATTATTTAACGATAAACGATTTAACGATAAAATGCTTAAAATTACAAAAATTATACTCCAATAAAAACAGTTATTTTATGAAACAGTTCGTTAAGTATGCTTTTTGCGAACGCACGCGATATTTAGAGTACGAGCGACAACGGAGTGAGTGCTATAAATCACGTAAGTTCGCAAAAAGTACTTCACGTACAGTTTCATACAATATTTTATCTACGATAAACAAATATAAAAACTGTAACTTTTCGTCACTGGAATTCATTTCTATTCTACAATTTTTAGAACTTTGACATTTAAAAATTCTAACTACTTTCAAACCACAATGTCCAAACTTTTGTTGTAATTCATTGGTCATACTGTCATCACCATGACAACGCGAAAGATAAGGATTGCGACCATGACAACGCGAAAGTTAGAAACAGTGCGAAAAAGTAAATCCCATTTAAAATACATTGTTACTTCACGCACACTTTAAATCCTCCACGCACTGCTGTCTATAATGACAGTTTTCACAAACTAAAAACTTATACATAATATGACATAGAGTAGAAAAAATACTTTTTATAACATCACGGTTTTGTTATTGTACATGTACATATTTATGTAGGGCACACATATTTGAAAAGAATAATTAACATACAAAATATGAATTTTTAGTAGATGTATTAACTGTTATTTATAATTATGATTCCAAAAATTACACTAGTATAAAATAGAATTTTTTAAAATACCAAATACCACTGTTGTTTAAAACGGTATATATAATTTTAAGTATATAAAGTTTTAATTATTTATTAAAACAAGTAAAAAAAGATACGCAACAGCCGGGTTCCAACTGGGGACCTCTCGATCTGCAGTCTAATGCCACTTAGGCACCATCAATTTGTAGATATCGATTTATTAACGTACTTTAAAATATCATTGCAGTAGTCACATTTTTAAAATAGTTTGAAATTAAAAAAAAAATTATTTATCCATACAGCGTGATTGGTCAGTAAAGCTTTGTAGATCCGTTATAAGTAATGGATAGTAATAAAAGTTAATAACAAAAATTGTAGCCAACTTTGATTACATATTGATAATCAATAATCGTAAATTGTAAGTTTTACACAATTATTCAGTCGTGGCTTACTTAAAATTTGGAAAGATTTAGACCCGTAATTATTAATAATTTTGCTCTGAAAAATGAAAATATCTCGAAAACTAATAAATTTACACATAGGGAATGTTATACAAAAATTATAGTATGGTAATGGTACTTTTCGATAATGATATAAAATACAGGGTGTTCTATTTAAAATTACTGAGAAAATAATGTACTTGCGTTTTGACTCACCCTGTATTCAATATAAACAAAATTAGGAAAACAAACATTTACGAAAATTTTGACAATAAATAAAAAAATATGACGTCAATAAACCATTGACCTTGTGCTTGCTTTTATTTATACAGGTAGTTAAACTTGTTATGATTTTCATATAAAATTGGTTATAACTTTGTAAATATCCCGTATAACATACCAAACCTTTATATTTTTGTAATCGAAAAGTTACGAAGACTTCGAATATAGAATAAAATACAGGGTGTTCTATTTAAAGAAACATAAGTTTGGTCTGCCACTATTTTATCGAACACCCTGTAACATTCTAGCTAATTTTGTAATGTGAAGCTTAAAGTTCTCTACAATTTTTGTTATTAAGTTTTATCGCTATCTATTACTATAACGGATCTACGGAGCTTCACTCCACTAATAATTAATTACCCTGTATAATAGCAGTTAAATATTGCATTGTTAGCTGGTTCTAAGCTATTCTGAAAATTTTAGGTGTCTAGGTAGCCTAGAACTATTTTTAAAATGGATTACAAAATTTGCGGAGTCCGTGACACCAACCAAGCCAAGTATATAAAAAGGTTTTAATATAGTTATTACCTACAAAATGACATTTTCTGACTAATTTGCAATCTAAAGCAGAGATATTTTATCACTCCCCACTTACAAGAGAAACTCTTGTCGAAATCGAACTAATAAAAATGTTTACCGTCCAATTTGACTATTTTCAAAATGTTTGATTTGTATAAAGGAAGGACGAGCATCATCTGTTTGCCTAACTATTTACATTAAAATCTTTCGTGATTTAGGTTTAGTTTTTAAAGCACAGTTTTTAGAAAGCAGCACACATATCACAAATGTGACAATGTTAATGTACAAGTTAAATTATCCTCAGGATAAACTAAAACCCAATTAATAGCCAAAAGAGACGAACATCATAGCATGAGCCAATTTTCTTATGAGCAGAAAAGTCAAGACAAGGCAATTGCTAAAGAAAATCACTCCAAAGGAGTTTATGCATAATTTGGCTTGCAACAGTGCATGCCTACCCCTTACCTTAGAACCTCAATTTCTTTCTACCCAAGAGGCAGCTGTGGAGCTTTATCCTCACAATGCATGCCATGGTAACAGACATAGCAACTTGCTACTTGTGGTATGAAACCATATCTGGCAGGGAGCCAATAAAATCGCCTCATGCCTTAATCATTTTTTAACACACTTGCCCTCTGAGAAAACGGAGGTAACATTTTAGCAAAACAAGCTAATTATTGAGTTGAGTCGTCAGTTGACAGCGTACGAGTCAGTAACTCAGTATTTGGTGTTTTGTGTGTTTTTTTAAATCTGACTGATACTCAAATAAAGAAGTGTGCTTCAAAACTACATAAAAACTATACTGATTATATTAAACCTGAAATTTAAGATGAACTACTGCAGTTCAAATATTTTATAGTCCATCTTCACGACTTGTAGCGACAATTTATTCCTGCTTCATAGTCTTTTTGGTTTATTTATGAGAACAAATTCGAATCGAAGTTTCGAAATTTGTCAGTAGCTTATAAGGTTTATCTTACGCTAATCATTACAAATTCAACAGGCGAACGGTCATTTTCAAAATTGAAAATTATTAAAAACTGTCACCGTTCGACAGTGGCACAAAATAGACTAGCATTTCCCTCAATTAGGGCTATAGTTTTGTTTCTATGAAATTCAGAAAAGTTGCTTTATAACAATTATAAGGCTTTGCAAACTCTAACTAAATTTAATCAATAATTATTTATTATTACATAATTGTGTAATAAGTAATAGTAGATATATTATTTAACGAGCATGTAATGATGTAATGATGGAAAAGATAAAGAGGTTTTAAATACAATTAAAGTCAGAAAACTGCAATATCTGGGACATGTTATGAGGGGCGAGCGTTATAACTTGTTACAATTGATAATGCAAGGAAGAATACAGGGTAGAAGGAGTCGCGGAAGAAGACGCATCTCCTGGTTAAACAATTTGAGAGCTTGGTTTAATTGCACTTCTGCTGATCTCTTTAGAGCAGCGGTATCGAAAGTGCGAATTGCCGTGATGGTTGCCAACCTTCTTAGAGGAGATGGCACATGAAGAAGAAGAAGAAGAATGATGGGTATTACTCACGATGTTATCCATCAGAGTGACTAATAACCATTACTTGTGAGTAGAATACTATACTTTTCTACGACTTTCTTTTTTTTTCATTATTAGAAAAAATATTATATTTTAAAATGAATCGTTCGTTTATTAATAAACTATAACAAAAGAAAAATAAAATAATTTTTTATTTCAAAATTTAAGTAAAATTATATAAATACACAGTTTCTTGACTATTTCTTTGTTTTATTTCTTCAAGCAAGGCTTTTTACAAAATGAAACAAAAATTTAAGTTTAAATCTACAAAATGCCCACTAATATATCAATGAAATACCGGTCGGAGACGGAGGGCCCTTCCGAGGTATTGGAGGGAAAAGATAAAAGTTTCTTAAGAGACCTCCTAGCTTGGGTTACCTAGGGGCCTCAAGATTCTTAATCCGGGACTGAGTAGGAGGACTCATTGATGTGCTAAAAAACAAAAAGGTACAAATAAATCTAAAGAGAAGGGTAGTCAACAGTTGTATTCTACCAGTTATGACCTATGGAATGAGACCATGAGGCTTACAGAGGTATCAGCCAATAGATTGAGAACGACACAGAGGGCGATCTAACGAGCCATGTTAGGAGTATCTCTGAGGGTACATATATACGAAACGAGGACGTACGAAGCAGGACGAAGATGGAAGATGTAATTGGAAGAATTGCGCAAATGAAATGGAACTGGGTAGGACACGGCACGTAGCACGGCAAAACATCGAAAGGTGGACGAGAAACATTGAACATTGAAGACCACGCGAGCACAGTAGTAGTAGAGAAAGACCACAAAAACGTTAGCTAGACGTTGGAAAGCAAAAATAGAGAGAAACTGGTACCAAATACTAAAAAACCTAGAAGAATGGAGAACTTATGGGGAGGCCTTTGTCCAGGAGTGGATGCAAACAGGCTAAAGAAGAAGTTATTTTCTCTTGTTTTGTTCTTCTCCATAATTCTGGTTTTGTTATTTTATCAATCCAGCATATTTTTGTGATTTTTCTCAACGATTTATTTATAAAAGTTTGTAACTATTTAGTAGGTGTTCCTTTTCGCCTCCAAGATTCTGCGCCATACGATAATATACTCTTAATACAGCCGTTACATATTTTGATTTTGGTTAATTCTGATATAGCATGTGCGTTCCAGATTTTCTTTAAATAGTTACATGAATGTTGTTTCTTTAATATTCTTTTTTCTACATCTAATCTACTATAGTCTTTTTTCCATGATTGATCCCAAATATATAAAGTTACTTGTTCTTTTTATTCTTCCATTTATTTTAGTTTTAGTTTTTTGGCTGTTTTTTTAATTTTGCAAGTGTGTGGAGATTCTTCTACATATGGTTGTTATGTTCGGTTAGAAGACAAAATGTCGTTTGGGAACTCCAAGGCCTACGACTGGTTGTGCAAATTCATACGTGTTTTTATCCCTTACTTTCTCAATTATCCATTGCGTTATGATTAGAAATAGTGTCGGGGACAGTACGCCTCCTTGTGTAACTCCACATTGTATAGCTTTATCATCTACAATTTCTCCCGCGTGTTCCAGTCTGGCTCTGTATCCCTTGTAGAATAATCTGATCAGGTTGATGTATTTCATCGGAAGTCCATATAGATTCAGAATCTTTTACATTTGCTTTATATTTATTCTTTTGAAGTCAATAAACATTATATTTATATTTCTTTGCCTTTCGCTAGCTGGATCCTAATTAATTCTTAGAGTATAAAAATGTGGTCCATAGTGGAGCGTTTAGAGCGAAAGCCTTCTTGGTCAGTAGCGGATCCAAGGGGGGTGTCACGGAGGTCATGCCGCCCCCCCCAGACGAAAATAAATATCAATTCAATAATCCTAAAAAAAAAGAAAAACCAAGAGCCGTCAAACAAAAAAAAATTTAGGCCCATCCAAAAAATAATTGAAAACTCACTTATCTTAGATGTGGTAAGACTAAGTGACCTTGCATCAGAGAAAAGTAATTAAATCACCATCACGATCCATGACCCCCTACCAAAAAAAAATCTGGATCCGCCACTGTGCTTGGTTGCTTCTTAGTTTCTGATCAAGCTCTGACTTCAGTATGTTCAATATGATCTTGAACAGTATTTTGGATGTGGCACTCAGCAGTGTTATTGCCCTCCAATTCTCGAATCTACTTAGGTCGACCTTTTTTGCTATTTCATGATTACATCCTCGTTCTATTCTTTAATAACGGAACCATTTACATCCACCTCTAACTTTTAGCAATTATAAGAGAATAGCCGCTCCATTATGAGCAATATTTCTTGCTTGTTTTACCGTCTCTTTGTACAATTTATGTTTCCTCGATAATAAGAAGTCAACTTTGTTATTAATATTGTAAGTGTTTATTGTGAATGTCCTCGCAGGAAATACATGTGAAGTTAGCTTCTGAGAAGGCTTTAATTCTGAATAATTACCTCCTATTTCATGACAGAAATCCATAAAACTGTGCTTAGGTATATACGGGGTAATTAAACTTATTGGTTAACATTGAGTTAATGAGTATGTTGACTTGTTTTTTAATATAAAGAGAGACCAATTTTGCATGACTTTAGTCATTCATTAGCCTCTCGTTTAATAGAAAAAGAAGAACTAAATGAGAATACAAAAATTCTGTAATGAAAAATTATGCAAAGTATTATGGAAAATATTTAAAAAAAGTATAGAAAAAAGAATGTAAGACTGTAAAAGTGTAAGATTAAAAAGTAAAAAATAAAAAAATATGAAAAAAATATGTTTAAGAAACGCTTTTCTTTAGTTACGAGTGACTAAAATTAAAAATATAAAAAAATCAACTAAAAAGCAAAAAATAAAAAAAATCAAACTCGAAGGTTTATTCTAAAAAAAGAATGTGTGTGTACTTTGTACGCACGTAAGAAATTATACTTCTACTACATATTATGTGATTTTTAAGACAATACCAAAAATTTTAAAAAATAAAAGAATAAAACGCACACAAACACATTGAAAAATGCCACAAAGAAAAAATGATTTCTGAACGATAATAATTGTTGGCAAAAATTTTAAATACGCATTTTCTGATAAAAAAAATTATATAACAAATATACTTATAATCATAAAATGCATAAAAAAATAAAAAAATAAAAACTTGCATCGGGAATCGAACCCGTGAATTTTGGGGCGCTTTGATTCGTAATCGAAGCCTAGACTCACTCGTCCAATTCCACATTATTTGTCATGTCGAAAAATAGGGTAACTGAACGTTTTACTGTTTGACAGTTGTTTTTAATATAATTAAATTATGTAGTTTAAATTTTGTGGAAGAAAATATGAAAATATAACAAAACAGTAAGAAAACAATATATTAGATGAAGATTGGTGGAACTTTTGTTGGTAATCAAATTAAGTATGTAAATCAAAGCATTACATACCTACTAGATAAATAAATCTACGCCAAAAAATCATAATTTAAAAATAAAAATCGGACCTAATTTGGGATTTCTCTCTAAAATCCCCATTCTTGAGAAAATAAATGTACAGTAGAGCGTCGATTATCCGAACGTCGATCAACCGAACGACCGCTTATTCGAACTATCGACACCCGCGTCCCGCACTCGAATACCGAGCAAGCGTTAGTAATTGATGCTTAAAATATCTCCAATTTTCTTCAATATTGTATCCAAAAATAATTATGTTGTTGCAAAGACTGCACTTTTTTGTTTAGTTGCTAGTTGTCATTATCCAGATATAAATAAATATGTAGGTATATAAATATGGCTTTTGTTCACTTGTGGATAAATATGTATTACTATAAATATGTATCAATATATTGTAGTTCGATTATCCGAACAAATCGGTTTTCCGAACACCTATGTCCCACAATTAGTTCGGATAATCGACGCTCTACTGTATTTCAACCTAATCCAAATGTATAATTACAATATGATTATAATAAAAACTACTTACCAAATTAGAATGAGTTTTCCTTGTCTAAAATAGTCCAAAAGTCCAAAAATATAGGTATATGAAAACTATTTAAAAAGGCAGTATAACTATTAACTAACTTTTGTTTGTTGTTTCTTTTCACACAAATTTTAAAACGCAACAACCATAAATAATCAAACTATAGCTGTGCCCCAGCCGCCATATTGAATAATTTTTGACATGTCATTTGAACATCCAATCAGAACAAAGTTATAAGGCGCATGCGCCGGGATCATAGGTTTTAACATATAAAAATTCACCCTCATATCGCCGGTAAAGAAGTATAACTTCAAAAAACTGTCACACACATTTGTTAAAAAATTGAAAAAATCTAGCACATTCGTTAAAGAAAAGCGTGGGGCGAAAACCGTTTATTCGATGAAGACGCGCCCCACGCTTTTCTTTAACGCATGTGTCAATTTTTTCAATTTTTTTACAACTGTATGTGAAAGTTTTTTTCGAATAATCCTTCGAGTTTGAATTTTTTTGTTTTTTGCTTTTTAGTTGATTTTTTTATGTTTAATTTTAGTCACTCGTAACTAAAGAAAAGCGTTTCTTAAATTTTTTTTCATATTTTTTATTTATTTTTTTACTTTTTATTCTTACACTTTTCAAACATTAAAATATATCGTCATGTTTATTAAAATATATGTATAAAGCACATGGTATAAAAACATGAAAAGTAGTCAGAATCGGAAAAAATTTTGAAATTTTATTTTTTATTTATGAAGCATAACGTAAACAATTAACGTAAAAAGTAAAATTATGTATAGTTCATATAATTAGCTACAATCCGTAAAAGTTTCAAGTTTCTTCATTGTAAAAAACCAGATAATTTAAGCATTTTCCATTAAAATCGTTTTTTTATTTAAACAATTAATAAACGTAAAAAAAATGTTTATTGACTATTCGTGTATTGTTCCCGCGAATGCATATATCTGCAAATTTTCATTAAGTTGCATGAAAAAACGGCAGTCAAATTAACGTCTAAAAATTTGACACATACGAATGAACTACAGAAAAGCGTTTAATATAAAAAAACTTCACATTCAAAGAAGTACACTGCACTATATGCACCTTTTTTATAACTTCTTATATAACTTTTTTTTATAACTTTTTATATCTAACTGGAGATGGGATTTAATTTTTGACTGTTTGCTCAAAACCTAAGAACTACCAACTGTTTGCAGTTGGATGAATCTCAATAAAAAATTTTGCATTCGATTCGTAAGAGCCTCAGGAAACTTTGTGAACCAAAGCAGTTTATGATGAAATGCTTTTCGAAGTGATGAAACATTATAAATTTGTAATTCCGAAATAATTGACGGAAATAAGTTCAATTTTGCTACCCCGGGGTTTTCGGGCTCTCTGGTGCTAAGGATGGTACCTTTGATTTTGGTACAAAATCAATGGAGACTAGTTCTAGGAGTTTTTGGGGTGGCTGAACACTAATATTACGTCGGCGATGGTCTCCAAGGCACATGGTGCCCAGGGTGGGCATTGTCTCCTGGAGTTTTATGAAATTTTAATACAAAATCAATGCAGACTAGTTATTTGGTGTTTTTGGAGTGTCTGAATACTAATATTACGTCGGCGATAGTCTCCGATGGTGCCCAGGGTGGGCCTTGTTTCGTGGAGTTTTATGGAAATTTGGTACAAAATCAACGCAAACTCGTGACTCCCATTGACTATTTTAAAAAAGGTAAAACTATCAATAGCCAATATTATTGTGCATTATTGGACAAACTGAAGCTGGAACTCGCTGAAAGACTGCCCGATATGCATTGTTTATACTGTTTATCTACGTACTGTTTATCTAAGACAATCCACCTACTAACAAGAGCGTTATGAAAATGGCAAAAATTCATGACTTGGGCTTGAGTTTGCTTTCTCATGCGGCTTATTCTTCTGATTTTGCCTCCTCCAATTATTATGTGTTCCCAAAGGACACCGCACACATTTTATGGAAAATATAATGTGACTCAAATTCAATAAAATTTATATGAATAGATTCGTTTTAAATTAACGGTCAATTCTTATCATTGCGCCAACTCTTAATTATGATTAATTACGGCGCAATTAAAGTTTATCGAAATCACATTTTTGGAGTCCATAAATCTGTTAGTTACAATCACTATTGTTCTGGTTGCTATTCAAAACAGCTTAAACCCCGCTGGGCCTAAGCGGATTAGTGAAACTAATCCGCTGATTTATGGAGTACCGATAATTTGGGCATTTTAAAATATTTTTTCTCTCTCTAACTTATGTACGTACCCATTTGATTTCAGATTTATTTATATCAATTTCTGCTCTTATTACTGAAAACACAGAGTTGGCGCAATGATAAGAATTGACCGTTAATTTTAAACGAATCTATTCATATTAATTCTATTGAATTTGAGTGACATTATATTTTCTATAAGATGTGTGCGGTGTCCTTTGAACAGATGGCTCGTAAATAAAAAATTCTGCTTGTACGAATAGATAATTGAAATCTATAGGAATGAATTCGAGCATTAAGTTTATTAAATCTGGCCCAATATACTTTCGCTAACTTAGCATCATCAGGGGCATTTCGTCAAATTAGAAAGATATCCCAGCAAAGTTCAACATTGGCAAGAAATTTAAAAAATTTGAGACTAACAAATACATATAACATACACTGGACAAAGGACAAACAGATCAAAATTAGTTAAATACAAATTATGATACATCTTAGCAAGTCAAAATAAAAGAACAATACGCAATAATTGCATAAGCATTGTTCTTTTATTTTGACTTGCTAAGATGTAGCATAATTTTTATTTAATTAATTTCGATCTGTTTGTCCCTTGTCCTGTGTATGTTATAATATGTATTTATTAATTTCAGTTTTTTTTAAATTACTTGCCAATATTGCACTTTCCTGGGATATCTTCCTAATTTGACGAAATGGCCCTGATAATGCTAAATTAGCGAAAGTATACTTGGGCCAGATTTAATAAACTAGATGTTCGAAACCTGCCTTTTATTCCTATAGGTTCCATATATTCGAGCATTCAACCTACTTCTATTTTTGAATAGATAATTGATGAAACAAACACCTATTTTGCAAAATTTCTAGAATTGTATTATTCGGAAGGCATTAAGAAGTTGGAAAATCGATGCAATCGTTTTAATTGAGGTAAAAGGAGACTATAGCGAATAAAATACGTTCATTTCAAAGAAAGTTACCTATCATAGTAGTAAATAAGCTTATCAACACTCTAGATATATCTGTGAAATTACCAAAAGTAACTAGTAGGAGAAAATGGGAATAGTGTAGATTATGTAGAGAAAAATAAGCACTGAGTGGTAATGCCTGGTTGCACCAACAGATCTTAGACTTAGTAGCCTAAGATCTGTCGGGAGATACCCCTAAAATGACCAGGTACTGACCACGGAGAGGTGAACGTGAGAGGTATGAATTTTATTCATACTTTATATTTTTGAAGGTGCTGAAAACGAAAATGAGGTTTATTTTGAATTTTATGTAGGGGAACATTGTCAAAATCGCAAATTTAACCTCAAAATAAAAAAAAGAAATCAAGTTTTCTTGAGTTTACCTCGCTACAACTCTGTTCCCTTTTAATATTTTTTTCTGAAATTTTTACAGTATATATTTCTCACCTTTCTTAAGAAAATGGTACTTACTTCAAGCTTCCAGTCTTATTCTAATAAAAGTTATGAATTTTTTTAAGGTAAAGGTGCATATTTCTGAATTGCAAAGTTTAATCGCAAAAGTTGAGCGACGAAGTTTGAAATTTAGCTTCTTAATCACATCTATGTTAAAGTATAGAGTACAAAGAAGTTTTTTGAAAAGTTTTAGATCAAATGTTTTATAGAACAAAAAATAGTGCAACTTTTATTATCGGAATTAAACATCCCCAATATAACGGTTACTTTTCGAGATACTGACCATGGGTGGTGAATGGCTAATTTTGATCTTAGATTATGTTTCTGACGGCGCTAAAAACGAAAATGAAATTTATTTTAAATTGTAGGTGGGGGAATATTGTCAAAATCGCAATTTTAGCATAAAAATAGAAAAAAGTGAAATTACGATTTTATGCGTTTAACTCGCTACAACTCGCGTCGATTTTAATATTTTTTTCCAAGGTTTGTACACTATATTATGTTGCTCACTTTTTTGAACACAACGGTATCTGTTTTAAGATTTTAGTCTTATTCTAGTAACAGGTATGAATTTTTTAAAGTACAAGGTGCAGATTCGTGAATTGCAAAGTTTCATTGCAAAAGTTGAGAAGCAAAATTAAAAATTTATCTTATTAATCACGTTTTTGTTAAAACATAGAGTACAAAGAAGTTTTCTGGAAAGTTTTAGTTACAAAAGTTTATTAGAAAAAAAATGGCGTAACTTTTAATATAGACGGTATACATTCCCAAAATAACACTTATTTTTCGAGATACTGACCATGGGAGGTGAATGGCAAATTTTGGTCTTATTTTACGTTTTCGATGATGCTGACAATGAAAAAGTGGGGTTTATTTTGAATTTTTTGTGAGGAAATATTGTCAAAATCGCAATTTTAACCTAAAAATGAAAAAAAGTGTAGTCACGAATTTTTACGTTAAACTCACTTCAACTCTGTTCCATTTTAATATTTTTTTCTAAAATTTCTACAGCATATATTTCTCACCTTTGTAAAGACTATGAAAGTAACTGTAGTCTTTCAGTTTTTTTTATAAAAGTTATGAATTTTTATAAATAAAAGGTACATATTCGTGAACTGCAAAGTTTAATCGAAAAAATTAAGTGACAAAATTTAAAATTTATCTATTTGATTTCGTTCATGTTAAACCATAGATTTCAAAGAAGTTTTATGGGGAGTGTTAGGTCTAGATGTGTTATAGAAAAAATATGGTGCAACTTTTAATTCTAAGACAAACGTGGTTTAACTTTTTTTGTTTTTAGAGCAAAATTGCGATTTTGACAATGTTCTCCCATCTAAAATTCAAAATAAACTTGATTTTCGTTTTCAGTACCATCAAAAACATAAAGTGAGACCAAAATTAGCCATTCACCACCAATGATCAGTATCTCGAAAAATTTGCGTTATTTTGGGGATTTATAACGTACATGTTAAACGCTGCACCATTTGTTTTTTATAAAACATTTTGATCCAAAACTTTCCAGAAAACTTCTTTGTACTCATGTTTTATTTTGAATTTGATTTAAAATCTATATTTAAAATTTTGTCAGTCAAATTTTGCGATTAAACTTTGCAATTCACGAATCTGCACCTTGTACTTTAAAATATTCATAACTTTTACTAAAATAAGACTAAAAGCTTAAAGCATAAACCATTGTCTTCAGAAATGTAAGCGATATATAGTGTACAAAGTTTAGAAAACAATATTAAAACGGACCAGAGTTGTAACGAGGTTAACGCAAAAAACGTGATTTTTTTTATTTTTAGGGTACAATTGCAATTTTGACAATATTCCCCCACCTAAAATTTAAAATAAATTTCATTTTCGTTTTTGTCACGGTCAAAAACATAATCTAAGACCAAAATTAGCCATTCACCACCCATGGTCAGTATCTCGAAAAATAAGCGTTATATTGGGGATTTCTAACGTCGACATTAAAAGTTGCACTATTTTTTTTTCTATAAAACATTTGGATCTAAAACTTACCAGAAAACTTCTCTGTACTCTTTACTTTAACATAAACGTAATTAGAAAGCTAAATTTTAAACTTCGTCATACAACTTTTGCGATTAAACTTTGCAATGAACAAATCTGCACCTTTTCCTTTGAAAAATTCATAACCTTTATCAGGATAAGAATAATAGCTTGAAACAGATACCGTTGTCTTTAGAAATGTTAGAGCTATATACTCTAAAAATTTCAGAAAAAAATATTAAAATGGAACAGAGTTGTAGCGAGATAAACGCAAAAAACGTGATTTAATTTTTTTTATTTTTAGGTTAAAATTGTGATTTTAACAATGTTTCCCACATAAAATTCAAAATAAACTTCATTTTCGTTTTCAGCACCCTCGAAAATATAAAGTATGAATAAAATTAGCCATTCACCCCTCCGTGGTCAGTATCTCGAAAACTAAGCGCTTTTTTGAGGGTGTCCCGCTCGTGTATAAGACTTGACTTAAGCTCAGTTTACGAAACATACACGTTGCAACATTGGTAGCCTAATAAAATAAAAAAAGTCAAAATGTAAATTCGTACAGGTTAAAACAAATTTTTTATCAAAGTTTAGGTGGGTAAAAAAGATATTTTCAAGAAAGTATCCAAATCATACAAGGGGATCATTGTTTAAATAATTAAAAAGGGGTCATTTTTGCAAAAAAAATACTTTTTTAAATGCTGAGGTCATTCACTTATTAATGAAGGTCTGTGGGATTTTTTCTACAAAGTTGAAGGGTAAATCTTTCACCTAAGACTTACTAAATTAAATTTGACCCCCTATTTATTTAAATAATTGTATATAAAACTTTAAAAACACATTTGCAAAAAATAATTTTAAGCGTTTTAAATAAGCACTATAAAGTATCTTCTTTTACATACTAAGTTGCGCTATGTTACCAGTATTAAGCAAAAAAAAAATTGGTCGAAAAATATTTAACATTTTTTGAGATATTGAATTTGTTTATTAAATGTTACTATATTTTCAATTGCAAAAACGCGGTTGTTGTCAAAGAAATATTCACCTACTTAAGGTCTCATTTATTTTTATGTATATTTTCGGTAAATGTATTGATAAATTCAAATTTCAATTAAACTAGTTATATATAGCGATATATAGTGTACAAAGTTTAGAAAACAATATTAAAACGGACCAGAGTTGTAACGAGGTTAACGCAAAAAACGTGATTTTTTTTATTTTTAGGGTACAATTGCAATTTTGACAATATTCCCCCACCTAAAATTTAAAATAAATTTCATTTTCGTTTTTGTCACGGTCAAAAACATAATCTAAGACCAAAATTAGCCATTCACCACCCATGGTCAGTATCTCGAAAAATAAGCGTTATATTGGGGATTTCTAACGTCGACATTAAAAGTTGCACTATTTTTTTTTCTATAAAACATTTGGATCTAAAACTTACCAGAAAACTTCTCTGTACTCTTTACTTTAACATAAACGTAATTAGAAAGCTAAATTTTAAACTTCGTCATACAACTTTTGCGATTAAACTTTGCAATGAACAAATCTGCACCTTTTCCTTTGAAAAATTCATAACCTTTATCAGGATAAGAATAATAGCTTGAAACAGATACCGTTGTCTTTAGAAATGTTAGAGCTATATACTCTAAAAATTTCAGAAAAAAATATTAAAATGGAACAGAGTTGTAGCGAGATAAACGCAAAAAACGTGATTTAATTTTTTTTATTTTTAGGTTAAAATTGTGATTTTAACAATGTTTCCCACATAAAATTCAAAATAAACTTCATTTTCGTTTTCAGCACCCTCGAAAATATAAAGTATGAATAAAATTAGCCATTCACCCCTCCGTGGTCAGTATCTCGAAAACTAAGCGCTTTTTTGAGGGTGTCCCGCTCGTGTATAAGACTTGACTTAAGCTCAGTTTACGAAACATACACGTTGCAACATTGGTAGCCTAATAAAATAAAAAAAGTCAAAATGTAAATTCGTACAGGTTAAAACAAATTTTTTATCAAAGTTTAGGTGGGTAAAAAAGATATTTTCAAGAAAGTATCCAAATCATACAAGGGGATCATTGTTTAAATAATTAAAAAGGGGTCATTTTTGCAAAAAAAATACTTTTTTAAATGCTGAGGTCATTCACTTATTAATGAAGGTCTGTGGGATTTTTTCTACAAAGTTGAAGGGTAAATCTTTCACCTAAGACTTACTAAATTAAATTTGACCCCCTATTTATTTAAATAATTGTATATAAAACTTTAAAAACACATTTGCAAAAAATAATTTTAAGCGTTTTAAATAAGCACTATAAAGTATCTTCTTTTACATACTAAGTTGCGCTATGTTACCAGTATTAAGCAAAAAAAAATTGGTCGAAAAATATTTAACATTTTTTGAGATATTGAATTTGTTTATTAAATGTTACTATATTTTCAATTGCAAAAACGCGGTTGTTGTCAAAGAAATATTCACCTACTTAAGGTCTCATTTATTTTTATGTATATTTTCGGTAAATGTATTGATAAATTCAAATTTCAATTAAACTCCCCCCTAAAATGGCATTTGAAAATTATTCAAATTTGTTTATAATTTATTATTTTAATAACGTCGCGGGGATTAAGTATTTTGAAATGCCGTTTCAATAATTGATTTCCTGGGAATTTTTTACTAATTAACAAAATTTTTTTGTCGTTTTTTCTTCTTCTTTTTTTTTCTTGGAGTTATATTATCTTGGAGTTAAATTTTATTAAGAATGTCGAATTTCTGAGTTGTAGATTCTAGACCTACAAATATTAAGATTGGTCAAAAATCACTTAAATAAAATGTGGCTACTTAGTGAGTTACAGGGTGTTTTATTTAAAAATTTAAAAATTATTTTTACCAAGTACTTTAAAACTATTTGACGTCTCCTTATCATACTTGGCAGATAGTGTGGCTATTATACACCCTACTAAATTGTGATTAGTAAACGTTTCTAGCTAGTGCCAGAGGCGTACGACAGGGGATGGTGAATGATTGACCCTTCCCAAATTCTACGCCACTGAGTGAATTACTATTTCAGCCAAATTTTTCGATTCTCCAATACTTTGTATGTAGATGACTTTATTGGTATCGATAAAGTCATCAGTTTGAGAGATATTGGAAGTTTAAAATGAATGAATGAATGAATCAAAATAACTATGCTGTTTCATCTTTAACGTTACCATCGTTACCAGTAAAGAATATATTATTTACATAGAAAGTATTGCAGAATCGAAAAATTTCGCTAAAATAGTAATTCCCTCAGTGGCGTAGAATTTGGGAAGGGTAAACCATTAACTATCCCCTGTCGTACGCCTCTGGCACTAGCTAGGAACGTTTACTAATCACAATTTAGTAGGGTGTATAATAGCCACACTATCTGCCAAGTATGATAAGGATACGTCAAATAGTTTTAAAGTAATTGGTAAAAATAATTTTTAATTTTTAAATAAAACACCCTGTTACTCAGTAAGTAGCCACATTTTATTTAAGTGATTTTTGACCAATATTAATATTTTTAGGTTTAGAATCTACAACTTAGAGATTCGACATTCTTAATGAAACTTAACCCTAAAAGGGCCCGTAGTAATATATCTCCAGGAAAAAAAAGAAGAGGAAAAAAAGACAAAAAAATTTGTTAATAAGTAAAAAATTTCCAGGAACCCCATTATCCAAACGGCATTTCAACATATTTAATCCCCGCGACGTTATTAAAAAAACAAATTATAAACAAATTTGAATAATTTTCAAATGCCATTTTAGGGGGAAGTTGAATTGAAATTTGAATTTATCAATATATTTATCGAACATATACATAAAAATAAAAATAATAAGATTTAATACAGGTCAATATTTCTTTGGCAACAACCGCGTTTTTGCAATTGAAAATATAGTAACATTTATTAAACAAATTCAATATCTCAAAAAATATTAAATATTTTTGGACCAATTTTTTTTATTAATACTGATAACGTAGCGCAACTTCTACTGTAAAATATTTCATAGTGCTAATTTAAAACGCTAAAAACAATTTTTTGCAAATTTGTTTTTAAAGTTGTATACATAATTATTTAAATAAATAGGGGGTCAAATTTAATTTAGTAAGTCTTATGTGAAAGATTTACCCTTCAACTTTGCAGAAGACAATCCTAGATACGTTTTTTAGTAATTGAATGACCTCAGCAGTTAAAAATTATTTTTTAATTATTTAAACAATGATCCCCTTGTATGATTTGGATACTTTCTTGAAAATATCTTTTGTACCCACCTAAACTTTGATATAAAATTTGTTTCAACCTGTACGAATTTACATTTTGATTTACATGTAGTGTAATTTTATTTTACTAGATTATGGGTCTTAGACCAATTTTCAACTTGCCACAATGGATTTCCACATGGATTGCATCTTAAATTTATCAGTTAAAACGTGCTAAGGTAGACGAGCCCTATTTATAAGCTAAGCTGGAAACAGACATTAGAAATGCAAATATCGAAGATCCCCTTATGTAAAATATTCGGAAGTGAAATTGTAGTCATAAAACCTATTTATACAATTCTTTTATTTTTATCTATCTTAGCTTAATAGCTTAGTTGAAAGCACTATCTCCAATTTTGTAATTCTCTCCTTTTATTGCAGATTTACGTAGCCATCTAAACCCTTTTAAGGACTTTAGTTTGAAATAGCTGTGACAATGCTGGCATTATCAAAGAAAAGGTACAGCTATTCCCGGATTTAAATTCCATCCCCATAAATAAAAACAAATCGTCGTTCGGAGGCTAGAGGTGAGCGGAAACTACATATTAAAAGGTGGATTTTCCCCATATTGGTGTTGACGACAGGAAAAGGGCAAAGGTAATTCCTCCTGCTTGCCAGTTTATATCTTAGGCTATTGTCGTGCTGGCCGTAAATGCTCCCCCAGGTCTGCAATTAATCCACTCGGCAATCCCGTAGTGGTTTGCGGGAAAGTCGGCTCGTTTAGTGGTCACAACTCGAATTCCGGATTCCGCAAGATTCTGGACTAGTACGGTCTCTATAATATCTTTAAGAAATATTAAAGACATTTTTAAAAGAAATCAGATTGTGGAATTTTCATCACTCGTGTAAATTTTATTTGTTTAAAAAATTACATTAAACTTTGTAAACATGAACATAGAACAATATACAACACGCTACATTCACAAATGGGTCAGAAATTTATATGATTAAATACAGTAAATTATAATCAGTAGGTTTAAGACACTTTTAAGGCACATTATTTGTGCCTACTGTTGCGATCTTTGCACCGAAAGAAGAAAACCTCTTGACCACAGGTACGCCGATTCTCTGTATATGGTCAGGCCCAGCAGAGTGTTCCCACTGCAACAAAACAGAATCCAAAAAAGCAGTAGCGCTAAGAAAAACGGTGGTCAACGATGAGTAGGCGCTTACGAAGGTTAGAGATGAACCATGGAAAAATACAGTTGTACAGAAAATTCGAAAATGGAAAAAAACTGTTGACTCTGCAAGAAATATCGAGCCTATGCTCAGTATTCAAGACGTATTGGGCTCAATGAGACTTTTTTATCATGAAAGATGGCTTGCTTAAACGAATACTATGCTTCGTCAGTTACACTACAGTCACTCAGGAGGGTTGTTTGGTGTAAAGAAACCCCGTCGGAGCATTCGGGAACGGTCTTATTGGATGAATAGTACAGAATCCTCCTCCAGTTACCGATACCAGCATCTAGTTCCAGTCCCGACAAGGTTCCTGGAGGAACCATCTCTTAAGGAGGGGGCAATGTTACGCTCGCTACGCTACTGATCCCCATCATAGCGGTAAAGATACCTGTCTAGCGACAATGATTCGAGATTCGAATATACACTAAGTAACACTAGTAACAGATCTCGAGGAATCTAGAAACCTGTCTGACGGGTCAATGTTCTGCCTAGAGGCTTCGATACAAGTTCCAGAACGAATAGATAGCCAAAGTAGAACCTTAAGATTAGTCTAAAACTAATCCGTCAAGTAATAAATAAATTATAAATTAATTAACTGTATTTCTAATGTGGATGTAATTCAATTTAAAGTGTTAGAAGACTTTACATAAATTTAAAAACATTTGACTATTTTATTAAATTCACCTATGAAGAAGATAATAGACAATTGGTAGAATAATCACCGCTGAAATATAAAAATATACAGTTGAGTCCGCGAGTCTTTACCCGTGCGTCATTAATACCTGGCGAGATAAAGCACATACTTTTTATCTAGCATCATTCTCTTCCACGCATGAAACTAATTACAAACCAGCTGCCGCCTGTTATTAAGTAAAAACACATGTTATTTTTATTAACGATCTAGACTCAGTGCATTGAAAAGAGATAGGTAAAAATAAAGACTCTTAGGCTACGGCTCCACGGGCTGGAAATTGACGCTAGCAGTAGCCGCAAAACGAACTTAAGGTTCCGCAGAACGAAATAGGAATAGCCGAACTGTACCGACTACAGGACTTGTGCGTAGTCGGTTCAGTTCGGCTATTCCTATTCCGTTCCGTGGAACCTTAAGTTCGTTTTGCGGCTACTGCTAGCGTCAATTTACAGCCCGTGGAGCCGTAGCCTTAGGGACGTTTTCACATATTTTAAGTACAATTTCTGACGTTTTGGTTTGTTTACTTTTGTGGCTGTCAGTTTGTTGAATTTTTTGCTGTTATTTTGTCGAATTTTTGCATTTTGAAGTTTTTTATAGTATGCAAACAGTTTTTTCGCAACTAAGTTTATATTGCAGTTAGAAATTTTATGATAAGTTTATGTTAATTTACGATAAATTTTGACAACGTACAAATAACCTCATTGTTGACACAGTTAAAGAATGCTTGTGGTTAATGTTCCGCCAAAGTAAATAAAATAACAAAAAGAAAATATATTATCGAATTTTTTTATAAATTGTTTATTTATTTATTATTCAATGATACATATTAAAAGAATTTATTAATCTACTTCAAATGTAGCTGTAATTATGTACCAAAGTTAAAGCAAAACTTAAATTTCACGTTCTATTTATTTCATAACGTCAAATTTTATACTATAACCCGTGATCGGAATATTACCCACTTTCTGTCACTTGCTGTTGCGTTTAGTAAATTTCCGACTTATTTCGTATGCTTTAAATGATGACGCACGGGCAAATACTCGGGGACTCAACTGTATGAATGAGGCGTTGATAAATGTCATCGATATGGTAGCAAACGCCTTTTCACTTTTGTTACACAGCTATAAAAAGTTAGTTAGTCTTAAAAAACGCCAAGAGAGAGCGCTGGTAATAACAACCTAATTTGCAGAATAGTTTTTGGCTTCCCCTGTATCAAAACGTCTTTTTTCTGATTTTTTCGTCATAATTTACTATGGCATCAATAATCGGCGAATTATACTGTCATATTTGCAAGTGGTTGTCTTTTCGAACACAAAATCACGTCGTCATCATCATAAGTGGCTCGACAATCCGTTGTGGATCTTGGTCTGCTCGCAACGAAGTCGCAACTTCTGTCGATTCCTGTCAACTTCCCTCCATCTTATGATACGTAGAATCTTTAGGCCTTCTTCCACATCATCAATCCATCTTCTTCGTGATCGTCCTCTGCTTCTTGTGCCCTCTAGTTTTGAAAATGTTAATCTCTTCGTGTATTCGTGATCTGACATCCTAGAAATGTGTCCAGCCCATCTAAGTCTCTGCACTTTAAGGAATTTCACAATATCTGGATCGGTGTATAAATGACGTTACATTTTTGCAGATGTCAATAGATACAGAACAAATATATTATACCAAATTGTGTGATAATTAAAAAAATATCACAAGGAAAAAATTCCTGTAGTTGTATACCATAAATGACAAAAAATAAAAACCTTATCTTGTAAAAGGTATATTTAAAATCCCTAAAAAGGGTTATATCACAACAGCACGTTTTCGGAATCAATTTTCCATCATCAGTGTTATCACAGGTCAATTTACATGTTTTAAGCCACCAAGATATACGGGTAAAAACCCTTAAGTTGTTTTAAAATTGTGAAGTTTACATTATTTTATGAAATTGTAAGGGATGTTAAAAATATTCCCAGATTCACTCCTGGCATCACATGACATCAACCATATCGGTTGTAATATTTAAAGGTAGGACCTCACATGGCAGTGTTTATTGATTCCGAAATCAACAGTTAATTCCGAAAACTTTCTGTTTTGATATAACCCTTTTTAGGGATTTAAATATACCTTTTACAAGAAAAGGTTTTTGTTTTTTTTGTGTTTTGTTTGTGTGAATGTTTAAGATTTTTTTATCAGCAATCTGAAGACTGTCAAGTTATTACGTGAATTACAAACTGTGAATTAAAATATGTAGTACATTATGCCACGAGCATTTAATGATGGTCATTATGAAGCTAGTATGACGGATACGAAACGAGCAGCGTAGCGGCGAGTTTCGTATAGAATACGAGTTTCATAATGATAATTAAATACAAGTTCTTCTTCTTCTTCCTTTTTATAAGCAATTCTGCTTGTTCATTGGCGGATTGATACCTCTATGGAAGGTTGTCACTCCATCTTTTGCGCGGTCGGCCGATACTTCTTCTACCGATTGGTGATTTATCTCGTGGTATTTTGACCACACGTGTCTCTCCCATTCTGGTTATTTGGTTGTTCCATTCTTTTTTTCTATTTAGTGTCCATTCGTTTATACACTGTACGTTACATTGTCTTCTAATATCTTCGCTCCTCTTTCGATCTCTCAGTGTATTTCCTGTAATTCTTCTCAGTACTCTCATCTCTGCCATTTCCAGTAGTCTTTGTGTTGTGGCTGTATCGGGTCTTGTTTCTGATGCATATGTCATTATTGGTCTTATACTGGCTTGATAAATTCTTGACTTCATCTCAGTGTTAATATGTCGGTTTCGCCATATAGTGTTATTAAGGCATCCTGCCAATCTATTTGCTTTTTGTACTTGATTTCTCACTTCTTTGTCTAGGTCTCCGTAACTTGACAATGTAATTCCAAGGTATTTTACTTCCATTACTTGTTCAGTACTGATACCATTAATTTCTATTTCGCATCTGATTGGTTCTTTACTGATTACTATTGTTTTGGTTTTCTGAGATGAAATTGTCATATTTAATTGTTTTGATCTTATGGTTAATCTGTGGACTAATCTTTGCAGACTATCTCCATCTTGGACTATCAATATTGCGTCGTCTGCATAGCAGAGTATTTTTACTTCTTTGTTTCCCATTCTATATCCTCTTCCTTTGTTGACGTTTTTGATAATTTCATCCATAATTAAATTGAAAAGCATAGGACTCAATGAGTCTCCCTGTCTTATTCCGCTGCCTATATCTATAGGTTCTGTAAGTTGTCCTTCTATTCTGACTTCCATTTTGTTGTTTTGGTAGATGTTCTCAATAGTTTTTATGATATCTAGAAGGACTTCTCTATTATACAGAAGATGGATTACATCTTTGAGTCTTACTCTGTCAATTGCTTTCTTAAGTTGCAAGTTGTATACATGATTTTTTCAATGATCATTTACAACAAAAAATATATTCCAATTTATTAATTTTGTAATGCAAATAAATTGTTATATATGGTTAAATTTTTAATATCGCTATCTTCAGACACTTTCTTAAAAAGATTTTAAGTAATTTTAAAATTAGTCAGTTTGTTTACATATTGAGAACTGTCAAAGCGTATGTATTTAACTAGACAGTGGTCACTGCGCATGTGCCACCTTCATCGCAAATGTCATCTCGCGATTCTATTGGTTAAAAACCTGTATCATAATGAAAATCTGTATCATAATGAAGCTCATTATGATAAAGGTAGTGAAATCATAATTACATACACACATACATAATCGGTTGCCTCTTTTACCATTAGGTGTCGAGGATTCATCCTTTATATAATACTCTCTGCAAATTTACGCCACTGCTTCCTATCTGCTGCTAAAACTTTTGCTTCTTGCCACGATGTTCCTCTTTTCTTGAGTATTTCGTTTACACTAGTGTTCCAGCTTTTCCTTGGTCTGCCCCTCGTGCTTTTACCCACTGCTTTGGCCTCCCATGTCATTTTCACTTGTCTCTCACCACTCATTCTTATCATGTGTCCAGCCCATTTTAACTTCTTTTCTTCAACTTTTTCGTTGAGCGATTTTACCTGTAATTCATGTCTTATATCTTCGTTTCTTCTTTTGTCTAATCTTCTTGCTCCCACCACTTTTCTTAAGTATCTCACTTCTGTAGCTTGTAATCTTTTTCTTTGTCTGTCATTAAGTACCTAGTTTTCTGCCCCATATATTGTAATTGGCATATATACAGTTTTATATACTGTTATTTTGGTTTTCCTCGATATTTCTTTTTTATTTAGGAAATTTTTATACAGTGAATAATAAGTTCTCGTTGCCAATTTTATTCTGTTTCCAATTTCATCTTCTTGTGTACCTTTGTTGTTTAACATTATTCCCAAATACTTAAAGAGGTCTACTTGCTCGATTTTTTGCCCTTCGATTTCAATATTTACAGTTGCTTCTTTGTTCGCTATTGTCATTACTTTAGTTTTCTCCATATTTATTATTAAGTTGTAGTTTTTTAGTTCTTCAGCCCAGATTCTAATGTTATCTGCGAGAGCCTTTTCAGTTCTTGCAACTAATACAATGTCATCAGCAAATGCACAGCTTCAATTTTTATTTGTTGCAAATTTCTATACCCTATAGCGCATTTTTTAGTTTTTTCCAACAATTTTTAATAACTTCATCCATAACGGAAATAAATAACAGTGGGCTCAACACTCCACCTTGTCTAACCCCGTCGTTATTAGAAAATTCGCCGGAGATTAAGTTACTTCTCCTGACCTGGTTTTTTGTGTTGACATACAAACTCTTTATTACACTTACAAGTTCTTCATCTACTTCCTTGTTTATCAGGCTTTGCCATATTCCTTCTCTATTGACCATGTCAAACGCCTTTTTCATATCTAAAAATGCCAGATACAGTGTATCGTTTTTTAACAGTGTTTTTTCAGTAATTTGCTGTAGTGTGAATATATGATCTTGTACGCTGTGTGATGGTCTAAATCCACTTTGTATATCCGCCAGTCGAGGCTCAACTATTTCTCGTAGTTTCTTTTCTAGGATAATTTCGTAGATTTTCAACGCTGAGCAGAGAAGTGATATACCCCTATAATTACTGCACTCTTTCGTGTCTCCCTTTTTGTGTATAGGCAGTATTATTGAAATGTTCCAATCCTCTGGGATTTTTTTGTTTGTCCACGCTAAATTTAGTAGGTCATGTAATTCTTGTTTACCCTGTTGTCCAAGATGTTTCAATAATTCAGCATCCATTCCGTCGATCCCTGCTGCTTTACCAACTATTAGTTTTTCTAGTGCATCTTCAACTTCTTCCATCTTTATTTTAGTTTCATAAACGACTTCTTGCCCTCTTTCAGGTGTTTCATGTGTGAATGTTTAAGATTTTTTTATCTGCAATCTGAAGACTGTCAAGTTATTCCGTGAATTACAAACTGTGAATTAAAATATGTAGTACATTATGCCACGAGCATGTAATGATGGTCATTATGAAGCGAGTATGAAGGATACGAAACGAGCAGCGTAGTGGCGAGTAGAGCGTAGAGAATACGAGTTTCATAATGATAATTAAATGCAAGTTGTATACATGATTTTTTCTATGGTCATTTACAACAAAAAATATATTCCAATTTATTAATTTTGTAATGCAAATAAATTAAGTAGTTATATATGGTTAAATTTTTAATATCGCTATCTTCAGACACTTTCTTAAAAAGATTTAAGTAATTTTAAAATTAGTCAGTTTGTTTACATATTGAGAACTGTCAAAGCGTATGTATTTAACTAGACAGTGGTCACTGCGCATGTGCCACCTTCATCGCAAATGTCATCTCGCGATTCTATTGGTTAAAAACCTGTATCATAATGAAAATCTGTATCATAATGAAGCTCATTATGATAAAGGTAGTGAAATCATAATTAATATATTAAAGTATGAGGCAGTAGCGTACTGATCAAGGGCGGATCCAGGACTGATTTTCGGGAGGGGCCATGAACTTTTTTTTGGGAAAAAGTACCGGGGGATCTTGGGGTAATTTTAAAAAATTAGGGTTACAATGGTGAGTTTTAAGTTTTCACACACTTTTGAGTGCCCTAAATACATTCAATTATTAAAGTCAGTACCGATTCCTACACATTTTTTCAGATCCAAGTGCAGTTATTTCAACAAGTTTAATACTATTTTTCCCAATGCTTCTCCTGTCAGGCCTTGCTCTTCCCCTCTTTCTTGATTTCCACTAATTATTTTATGTTCTCATAAGCGTCAATGAACAAGTTCATCGAGGTTCATTGACGTTCATTGAACTCAGGAAGATGCTGTGGATAGGTGTTGTTTTAAGAGTCTTGTCTCCTGATGCGATTTTAAACCTTAACAATTCCCCTCATTGCTAGGTCCAACATCTTCGTCCAGAAGCAGAAGGCCATCATCACGATGGCCTCTTAGAGGAATATTTTGTCAACCTAAGAACACTACAGAACTATAGACTCTACTATTGATTGTAGCCTTTCTCTATTTTCTTGTATCTGTTTAGACCTCTGAGAGTCTATCTGATTAATGACTTTTGCGGGTTGCTATAATTTTGTAGAAAATCCAGCCCAACCTGAACGCACCACTTGTGGAATGATGTATGATGTATTTTTATGGGTTTGTATGGCTCCGTCTTTGCCCATGAGTTTGGCGAAAGATGTTAAAGGTTTCGTGACAAAGCTTTGCGCTGTCATCCATCCCTTTATTGTGATCATATTTTTCATTAGAAAAATAAAACACAATACTTGCAAAACAATCCCTTATTAATGTGCGAAAGTACCAATCAACTCCTTTGTTCTAAGTGCTGGTGACCCAAGTAACGCTTTATTTCTTATCTATTCTTTGTTTGTACGAATATGGAAATTGATACGATTTTGATAGCTACCAAGGCCGTTCTAACAATTGGCACTTTGTAAAATTATCAACATTTTGATTTGCAAAAAATCCTATGTCAGTCTAAAAGCTTCCGTTACTGCTTTTGTTCAATTCTAGTACAGAAGACATATTTATCCCCTGTTTTGTACATAATATGTGTTTGAAACTAAAAACATTTGAACTGCAAATATTTAAATTTATATTTTTTTAAATTCTCGGAGGGAGCCATGGCCCCCTCGCTGGATCCGCCCTTGGTACTGATAGATCAGCGGGTCCTGGTTCCAGTTGGGATGCGGGACACACATTGTATATGTTTTTAATAAACATTAAATATAAATCATCATATTATCATAAACTATATCATATCAAGTGATACCTATTGTGCCGATGTGTGATTTTGCCCTGGGGGTGAGTTTCACCCATTCTCCGAGGTGAAAAACATACGTTTAAGATAAGTCCGGAATTGGATAAACTGACTAATTCTAAGCAACTTGAGTTCTATAAAGTTTTTTCACTAAGTCAATACTTTTCTGAGTTATTTGTGAGGGAATATATCCGTTTCTCAACAAGAAAAACACGTTTTGAGGCGGTTTTTCGCAAATAACTCAAAAAATAAGTATTTTATCGAAAAAAATATTCTTAGTAAAAATATAGCTTATAAAAAAGTGAAAAAAATAAAGTATACACGAAGTCTGTAGACGCAGGAAAAGCAGGGTTGTAGGTAATGAAAAGTAGGTTCTTATTCGTCAAATTCCAATTCGAATATTTCAACGTGAAATAACCAAAAAATTAAGGACTTTTCGGGAAAAACTAACCACAGCTTTGTTAGAGTTTTTAAAAAAGCTTTATTTTTGTATTTTTTAGGTTCTAGCATCAATATTAAGTATTTAACGCTCAAAATAAAGTTGGTCCCTTTTTCTGGTAAAAAATCGTAAAAATCGTCCCCTAATTTGCATCCCAAATGAAATTAATCGTTACCGCTTAACCGCTTCACAAATTACTTGACTTATGTATTGTTTTATATGATCTGTAAGTTTTATTAGTTTAAGAGCTAGTGAACCCTCCGACTAACGGTCGTCCTGTAAGGCTAGAAATTTTTCTAGTGATAATTCATAGCACACCAAGGCTAAAAACCATCAGAGATTCAAGTATAGTCCTGAAAGAATCAGATAGTAAAAAGAGAAAAATCAAAGAAGCGGCTCTAATTATGCTAAATGAAACCAATTGTGTCGCAAATTCCTCAGTAGAATGCAGTAGGATGTGGTTACCCATACTGAAAGAGGAAGTCAATAGAAAGAAAATACCACGATTAGTAAGTCAATAACATATCGAGTTAGTACAAGTTTTATATTTTAGTATTACTTATTGTATATCTATGTAATATTAATATTATTTATAATTTAAACATATTAAAGTCAGAATTTGGTATTAGTTTTTTGAAGGTAGATTAAATGTAAGACCAAATACTTACGATGTCGGGATAGTATTACGAGGTTTTTTCCTGGTTTTCCCTCGTGATTTACTATGGAATCTCTAACGCGAGAATTTTACTGTCATCGTTGCAATTGGTTGTCTTTTTAAAGACAGATCACATGCTATGATTTTTTTGCGACGGATATTCTTGAGTTGGGATTGATTTCATGTAATCGAATGAACTATCTTTTAGTAAAGTCGTCCCAGGAACGCAACTCATAAATATTGGCGATATCATTTTAAAGTCTTCTACTTTAAAATGTATAATATACGTCTGAATTGCCAATATAAATGAGTCAGATTAAATAAATTATTAGAAGAATTTTTTTACTTAGCAACAACATGTTTGTTTTATTTTAATAGTATTTTGTATTTTGACAACGAAACCCGATTTGGGCTTCGAAACGTTAATAAATTCATTTTTTAGTAAAATTGTGGCTTATTTCCCATAAAAAATACGTAATTATAAAAATGCCGCAAGGAAATAGCTTCAGAACAACATAAATTTGACAAATAGAAGAAAAAATTTTTTTGTACACCCTGTATAAACAATTATGTTAATGTTTATATTACTGAATAGATTATCTATATCTATTATCTATATAGAAATCATCGATTACGTCATCACGCCCAGTTGGATGACGTCACTAGTATTATATATATGCCAAAAAGTCCTAATTCAAAAATAAAAATTGAGGTGTCTGAGGATTTCTCTTCAAATTTGCCCATTCTCGAGATAATGAATTTATGTAAACTCAAACGTCCTCACTTATACTACAGTGTCGCGCCCGCTTGATTAGCAATTAAAAAAAACAAAGGGGTTTTCGATATTTTATTGCAAAAAACTCTTCGGTATTTCATAAATCAATGTTTAACGAATATCTACGTACCTTGGCAACATTGAAATTTTTAGATAAATGTCCGATTTAGGGTTAAATATTGCCGATTTCACAATTTTCAAAATTTTCAATCGCTTATATAACAAAAACTATTAACTTAAGAGAAAAATCACTAAAGACCTTTTTTGTTTGGAATGATCCAAAAAACCTAAAAAAAATTTGTTCGGTGCAAAAAGAATAATTTTAGGAAAAACCCCTAATCTTTCCACTCGCCTGGCAAGGTCTTATGCTCTTCAGAATCGCCTGTCATTGTACACATTTTTTCTAAATGACTTACTCAAACACATACTTAAATTTAAACCTTACAGGAGAAAGTTTATTTTACCCCCTAAATTTGCACTTTTCGATTCACCTGGTAGATACACGTGCACCGCTGAGGCCTGCCAGGTCATAGTTTTTAGCCTTGGTGTGCTATGAATTATCACTAGACAAATTTCTAGCCTTACAGGACGACCGTTAGTCGGAGGGTTCACTAGCTCTTAGACTATATCGCTTCAAAGTAGGTACTCATTTTTGAAAAAAATTTGGTTTTTAATTAATTTTTTAAATTTTCTACATCTAAAGCTCCAGTCATAATTGAAAACCTTAATATCAGAAAACTAAAACAGCTGTTAAAAAATGAACATTGGAATGAAATTTATATCAACAAAATAGATTTTCAAATTGCATATGTAATGATTTATAAATAAGTTAAATAATTACATACAAACCTCTAGGGAGATAAAACGGTTAAATAAAAAAATATCAAAAAAAAACTTGGATACCGGTGGGGTTGATATATTTTATCAAACGACAAGGTTTTCTTAAAAAGAAATTAGTGTCTATGTTTATCCTTATTATCCTTACCACTACATATTGTCTATATTTAGAATTTAATTTCAGTTATTAAGAATTACCTAAAAGTACAGGTTGAAGGATGAGGGTGCTATAAACATTAGTATCAAGCATTGAGCCTATTGTATTAGGATTATTTTTATTACCCACCGTATAAAACTTTCATTGATCAGTTTCCGAATTTTTGCAACTTTGTAGTTTACCTACAACTTATTCATGGATCGTGCTAATATAAAAAATTCAAGTGTTTGAGTTAGCACGTATAGGCAGGCACCGACGACGGTTAGTCTTTAAACAAGTGTTAAAACAAGGGCTTCGGTAAGCAGGTAAATCCAGTAAGGAGCCTTACAAAAGCGTTCCCTATGTTTTTTAATAAATTTTGTTTTCAAATTTTTTGGTGAATAGGCATTCTTCGTTTTTATTTATAAGCACCTACACAAAAATTTAAATTTATTAAGCAGTTACATTTCCTAGTGTGTACTTGTGTAGTTCATAATGTCTCCATCAAATTAGAAACAAAAGAAGCAGAAAGAGCGTTAGAGCGGGCCCCTGCCCTGGTTCCGCGGAACCATGCTCAGTACGCCACTGGTATGAGGGTAGAAAAATTAATTGTTAAGTGTTTTCTTTTGGGGTTACATCTTCTTGGAAGTATACAAAATAAGTGTAAAATAAGGCAGAAAACAAATGTGTTAAATTTTTTGCTAAAATAAGAAATAATTTTAAAGCCACCGTCACAGATCTTATCACAAGGACTGTACTAAATTGCCCGGTCGTTTAGTGGTCAGACTGGCCTCGAACAGGAATAGAGGATTCCGCAAGATCCTGCCGTTCCACCAGGATATAATTCAGATGTAATTTACTGGGAACTGGGACCACTTAATATTGGATGCAGATTTCTTCATTCAGGCGAGTTTCTCATCTTTCGGGGTCAGAGATTTATTGGCCCTACTACTCAACTAACTAAGAGATATTGCCGGTTTAGTGGTGGTTTAATTAAGACCAAGGATCTGATTACCGATTTATCACCGTAAGTTTCAATGGACTGGTTGTGGCAGGATTGAAAAGATTTTTGGTAATAGCAGTTAATTGAATAAGTATTAAACATATAAAATTACAAATAAATTGATAAAAATGTGTACCTATACAGAGTGTTTAGCAAAGAATGGGCCATAGCTTAACCTTAGATTCCTGATGTTAAAATAGGTAGATTGAAGCTAACTTACCTTAGTACAAAAGTTGATAATAACCGAAATACAGGGTGTCAAAGTTAAACTTTTATTTTATTTATTTTTGAATACTTATTTCCTGACAGGTATTTTACTTTACAATAACACAAAATTTGGTAAGTGATGCTGGTATTGTATACCCTACTAAATTATGTTAAACAAACGTTTCTGACTGCTACCAGAGGCGTACGACGGGGAACGTGAATGATTGACCCTTCCCAAATTCTACGCCACTGGCGGAATTGCTATTTTAGTGCAAATTTTTGATTCTCCAATACTTTCTATGTAAATAACATACTCTTCATTCGTAACGATAAAGCCATTAGTTTTCGAGATATTTAAAGATAAAAACGAAGGAGCATAACACATTAATCAAAATAAGTGTGCCTTTTCATATTTAACTTCAAAACTAATAACTTTATCGTTACGAGTGAAGAGTATATTATTTGCATAGAAAGTATTGGAAAATCTAAAAATTATGCTAAAATAGCAGTTTCATCAGTGGCGTAGAATTTGAGAAGGGTCAACCAACCTCTTTCCCTTGTGGTACTCCTCTGGTAGTAGCCAGAAACGATTATTTAACATAATTTAGTAGGGTGTACAGTGCCTACACTTTATGCCAAGTATAACATGGATATGTCAAATTATTTTAAAGTATTGTTTTTTTTTTAAATAATTTATTCTTTTTTTTTCAGTTTAAGAAATATGTGTGCCTGGTACTATAAAACTATTTGACATATCCTTATGATACTTGGCAGAAAGTGTAGATACTGTACATCCTACCAAATTATGTCAACATAATCGTTTCTGGCTACTACCAGAGACGTACGATAGGGGAAGGTGAATGGTTGACCCTTCCCAAATTCTACGACACTGATGAAAATGCTATTTTAGCATAATTTTTAAATTCTCCCATACTTTCTATGCAAATAATATACTCTTCATTCGTAACGATAAAGTCATTAGTTTTCGAGATATTTGAAGTTAAAAATGAAAAGGCACACTTATTTTGATTAATGTACATATTTTGTTACTTCGCTTTTAGCTTCAAAGATCTCGCAAACTAATGGCTTTATCGTTACGAATGAAGAGTATATTATTTACATAGAAAGTATTGGAAAATCAAAAAATTGCACTAAAATAGCAATTCCGCCAGTGGCGTAGAATTTGGGAAGGGTCAACCATTCACGTTCCCCCGTCGTACGCCTCAGGTACTAGCCAGAAACGTTTGTTTAACATAATTTAGTAGGGTATACACTACCAGCACCACTTACCAAATTTCTTGTTTATTATCAGCTTTTGTACTAAGGTAAGTTAGCTTAAATCTACCTATTTTAATCTCAGGAATCTAAGGTTAAGCTATGGCCCCTTCTTTACCAAACACCCTGTATGTATATAGATTGTTTCAAATGCAGTGTCGAGAATTTCTCTGAGCAATAATGACTAACCTAACAAAGCAGTGTCGTTTCAAAAAATTTATGATTTGCAATAGGTCAAAAATAATAGTTGAAGATAGTAGTTGATATATTCTTTATGAAGACCGAAAACCAGTATGCTACCTATAGTAGCGGGGGAAGGGAAGGGAAGTTTTTTGTGTTTTTTATAGATTTTGCTTTTTTTAGAAAGGTGACGCGTTGTCTTATGTTATATATTTTTGTTGATATTTGCTGTTTGGGACTTCTCTGCTTCCATCTATGGTACACATCATACCTTAACATCTCTCGCAGGATCCAGTTTGGGTGGTTTTCTTGCTCAGCAAACTTTGTGCTTGCTTTTTCCTCCATCATATCCAGTACCAGTCATGCTTGAATCTTCTTTTTGTTGTTATGACTTGTATGTCCCCATGCAAGAAATTTATATGTAATAATTGGCAGAGTGATGCTATTTACCAGTCTTAATTCTGTTTTAATAGCTAATTTGCTTCTTTTTCCTGCGAGTCCTCTTATTGCGGCAGGTTATGTTGCATGGATACAATAACACAATATATGACATGGAGCAGGTGGGCGGGGGCTACGTAGCTACGTCACTCTGTGAGACGTACATATCCAGTGTTGTTGTATAGTAAACACTGTTATTTTTTAAGGTGAATTTTACTTATAATTTGATAAACTTTTATCAAAAATATTACATTCATAGTTAGATTTGAATAGTCCTTAGGAGGTGTGATCATAAATATAATTAATGAATAAGAGAAGTTAAGTAATAAAAAAATATAACTGATAGGCTTCATGACTATCGCAGCTTTAACTTTTTTTATCATTTAACACATTACAATTTTATTGTTACCTTTATTTCATCGTCAGTACATGTATTATACAGGGTGTATAATACATGTATTATATATAGGGTGAAAGGCACTTTCGAGATGTGGTGCTACCGTCGAATGCTGAAGATAAGTTGGGTTGAAAGAATCACAAACCTTGAAGTAATACGAAGGATAGGAAGAGACCCAGAAACGATAAAACGAAGAAAACTCGACTATTTGGGTCACCTGATGAGAGGTCATAAATACGCATTACTTCAAAATATAATGCAAAGAAAAATAGTAAGAAAGCGGAATCCAGGCAGTAGAAGAATGTCTTGGTTGCGGAATTTGACAGAGTGGTTTGGCTGCACCACTAATGAACTTTTTAGGTCAGCTGTAAACAAGGTCAGGGTAGCCTTGATGATTTCCAATCTCCGAAAGGAGTGGCACAAGAAGAAGAAGAAGAAGAAGGAAGGCACTTATGGAATAAAATTATTTCTGTCCTTGTTTTAAAAAAAAATTTAAAAACGCTGAGACCCGTTCATTTTTATATATAAATGTACGCTTATTAAACCTAAATTTAAATTTAAACAGGGTGATTTACGCAAGCCTAGTATAGTTCATAAGCTTTATTTTTAATGGAACACCCTATATATTTTTATATTATTAAAAGCTACTTAACAGCCTGATTTCAACGACCCATATCATGTATGGTGTATTATGAATAATACAGGGTGAAATTTTGAAATTAGATTGTATGGAAACCACTTATGGAATAAAATTGTTTTTGTCCTTATTTTAGAAAATTATAAAAAACGCTAGGATTCGTCAACTTTTAAATTTAGATATGCTCTCTTTAAACATTAACTAAAATATACGGAGTGATCCACACAAGTCTATCATAGTCCATGATCTTTAATTGTAATGAAACACCCTATATATTTTTATGTTTTCGGAATTTGCTAAATAACTTCATCACAAAAAAGTGTATTGTATAGGGTCCTATTATACATAATACAAGATGAAATTTTAAAATTATATAGGTTAAATTTTGGTCAATATATTAAATAGGTACCTACATAAAATTTTGAAATTATCTAATTATCATAATTTAAATAATAGTACAGTATATAATAATAGTAATTTTAAAATTAGCTAAATAAAGACATACATTTTCTAAACTAAGTATAAACAATATTTATTTTTTTTGTTCTGTATTTTTAATGTCTTCACGAAATTTATGAATAATTTAAAAGTTTCACCTTTTCCAAATTTCACCTTGTATTATTCATAATGAACCCTAATAACACATTTTTTGAGATGAAGTTATAAAGTAGCTTCTAAGCACATAAAAATATACAGGGTGATCCATTAAAACTAAAGATCATGGACTAAGCTGTACTTGCGTCAATCACCCTGTAAATTTAAATCTATGTTTGTAAAGCGCCCATTTAAATTTAAAAGTTGACCTGTTTTTTATAATTGTTTAAAATAAGGACACAAACAATTTTATTCCATAAGTGGATTCCATATAGCTAATAATTTCAAAATTTCATCCTGTATTATTCATAATTCACCCTACATGATATAGTTAGTTGAAATCAGGTTATTAAGCAGCTTTTAAAAATGTAAAAATATACAGGGTGTTCTACTAAAAATAAAGCTTATGGACTCTGTTTGACGTTTATGAATCACCCTGTAAATTTAAATTTGTGTTTAAAAAGTGCAGATATTTATTTAAAAATCGACGAGTACCAGCGTTTTTTATAATTTTTCGAAACAAGAACAGAAATAATTTTATTCCGTAAGTGTCTTCCACACTTTATAATTAGACGTATGTTGCCTAATAATAAAAAATCATGTTTCTGATTGATTTTTATTATTAGAATATGTTCTCAATAATTATATTTAATCATACTAAAGAAAACAGCACTTCTAGAATGTTTCACAACTGATATTAAAAGCTAAAATCCCCATATCATAATGGCAATGCATTTGAAATTTACAGGATCTACTCACAACGTGACGTCATGCGCGACCTGAACGAAATTAGGAACGCTACGTATCGTATTAGTCTGGGCTGATTATCGGAGAATAGGCCATTTTTGGGAAAAGTTATTTACCAGCAATTTTATTGCTGGAATCGCATCTTATGATGGTGTATATTAATAATATAGGTATGCAAAGTCCGCAGATAGTGTGCTACTTTTTTTATAAAAAAAATGGCGCCCGAAAATCGTGTTTTTTTCAATTATTGGTCTATAACTCCAAAGATTTTAACTTTACACCAAAAACACTCAAATAAAAATTCACCGCAATTAAATTCTGCATAGAGACGTGTTTTTTCGATTTACTTCGATGAAAACTTTCCCCGGAAAAAGCGGGTTTTTCCAACAAAATCTTTAATTTTCAACTAAACTTTTAGATAAGTAATTGTTAACCAATAATTAAATAGCTTGGTAATGTAAAAGCCCTTTTCGTATAGATTATAATTCCAGAAGCCGATGGAAATTGAACGAACAGTTTAGCAACAATTGAATTGTTAATTAAAAATTTACGGTCTCTATAATAACGACAATAATTATGATGCATAAGAATAACTATGATTTTTTTATAAAAAGGCACTATACCTATCTAATGTACTTTACATAATTGAAATTGGACTATTTAAGCGGCCTCGGGAATATTTTAAAATTATAAACAATTTTTTGGCTTATAAACAAATAGAATATCTCGGGAAATATTAAACTAAATTAAATTATAAAAACGGTATTCGAAAAACAGCGACAGGACGCTTCTTTTAAAAGAAAAAACGTTATGATGAGTAGTTCCTGAGATACATTTGGTCAAAGTTGACCAGAATTTACGGCAAAGATATAAACAATAAGATCATAATTTTCAAACCATCACCTTTTTATTTTTGTCCTCTTTCTCCACACTAATTTTAATATCCTTTAAATACTCATAACATATATTATTAAAATAAAAACTATCGATAATACGTGTGAAAATTGCCAAAAATAGCAAAATTCCAATCAAAAATTAGGTTGGAGAAAATGTAACCCTCAAAGTTCAAAATCGGTATACGTTAAAAAATGCATTTTCTCGGCTTCTCATGGAGCAATTTCCTTCATTCTTTTTTTGTTCCCAAGTAATTCGAGTAGAGCCATCGAACTAACGCATTATTAAATGTCAAATTTGCTTTTTGTTTTGTTATAATAAATTAATTTATTTATTATAACACAAAATTTTAATTTGTTTAAATAAAAATTGTTTAAATAATTATACAGCTTTCAAATGAGAATATTTATGTTGTTAACTTTAAAAGGTACACTTGTAGTAAGTTTATCTAAAAAAAAGTGGAAAAAATATGTAGTTTTCTGTGCTTATAAATAAATTAATCTATTATAACAAAACAAAAGCAAGTTTGACATTTAATAATGCGTTAGTTCGATGGCTTTACTCGAGTTATTAGGGAACAAAAAAAGAATGAAGGAAATTGCTCCATGGGAAGCCGAGAAAATGCATTTTTTTAACGTATATCGATTTTGAACTTTGAGGGTGACATTTTCTCCAACCTAATTTTTGATTGGAATTTTGCTATTTTTGGCAATTTTCACACGTATTATCGATAGTTTTTATTATAATAATATATGTTATGAGTATTTTAAAGATATGAAAATTGGTGTGGAGAAAGAGGACAAAAATAAAAAGGTAATGGTTTAAAAATGATGATTCTGTTGTTTATATCTTTGCCGTAAATTCCGGTCAACTTTGACTGGTTGTATCTCAGGAACCACTCGTCATAATTAAACGGTTTTTCTTTTAAAAGAAGCATCCTGCCGCTTTCTTTCGAATACCGTTTTCACGATTTAATTTAGTTTAACACTTCCCGAGATATTCTATTTGTTTATAAGCCAAAAAATTGTTTATAATTTTAAAATATTCCTGAGGCCGCTTTAATAGTTCAATTTCAATTCTGTAAAGTACATTAGATAGGTATAATGCTTTTTTATGAAAAAATCATAGTCATTCTTATGCATCATAATTATTGTCGTTATTATAGCGACCGTAAATTTTTAATTAACAATTCAATTGTTGCTAAACTGTTCGTTCAATTTCCATCGACTTCTGGAATTATAATCTATACGAAAAGAGCTTTTACATTACCAAACTATTTAATTATTTATTAACAATTACTTATCTAAAAGTTTAGTTGAAAATTAAAGATTTTGTTGGAAAAACCCGCTTTTTCCGGGGAAAGTTTTCATCGAAGTAAATCGGAAAAAACACATCTCTGTGCAGAATTTAATTGCGGTCAATTTTTATTTGAGTGTTTTTGGTGTAAAGTTAAAATCTTTGGAGTTATAGAGCAAAAATTGAAAAAAACACGATTTTCGGACGCCATTTTGTTTATAAAAAAAGTAGCACACTATCTGCGGACTTTGCATACCTATATTATTAATACATACAATAATAAGATTCGGTTCCAGCAATAAAATTGCTGGTAAATAACTTTTCCTTGTATTTTGCTAATTAGCCCACAGTATATCTATTACCTATCGATTTCTGTGACTAGGCTGTTACGTCTCCTGTGTCTGTAATAGAACAAAGAACTCGAAATAACGATAACCGATTGCCTTCCTCCATGCACGTTAAATCGTGTTATCACGTCGGCTTTCCAAAAACAATTCATTACACATAAAAGAGACTAAAAAATTGAGGAAATATGACTTGTAAATAAAATACGACGTTAAATAAAGTTCAAAGCATCCATGTCTCTGCCACATGCAGGCGTAAACGAAATCCTCTCTGGCGGCAGCATGTCGAAAACTTGCTTATTTACTACCTTTCAAGTTTCCAACGCCAGCTTTGCATGTGATGTAAAAATGAACCAATCAACGCCCTCTTTTATCGGGCTTAGAGGTAATACGAAAACCACGTCTGCTACACAAACGCTTTGTGTGTATTTACAGTTCTCCTTTTACATCACATGTTTGTGACAGATTTGATTTAATATAAAACCATGAAATCACACGCTATAGAACCGCGCCGCTGACGGCGAAATAACCTGCCCTTTTCCAAAAAACCGAAAATTGCGAAAAGGATTTTAATAGTTTCTGAAAAACGTCACTAATCAGTAATTAGGCTTAATCTAGGATCTTTAATAATTAAAGAATTAATTGGTAATTGGAACAAATTTTACATTTGTTCCAATTGTTTCCAAACATTGTTTCCTTTAATCATTAGCAGAGAACGGCAGTTCTCGCCAGTGGCGCACACCTACACCCCCTACACGAGACACTATATATACATGAAATTTTCGATTTTCTAAATCTGACTGAATTGAAAATTGGGCCAACTTCCATCTTAAAGTTCAGGAAAAGACTCACCTATTCATATGTCAACCATCTATTTTGGTCCAAGGGTGTGGATTTTACGGCCCTTCCTAATTAGGGTCTGTTTTTCGTTCTCGTCCCCAAAACTCCCAAAAATTTCGAAAATTTAACTCCGACCTTTGCGGCTTCTAATAGAAGCGATCATTATCTTTCCAACGCATGTCTAATTTTGAAAATCGGTTATACCGTTCAAAAGTTACCGAGCTCAGAAATATGAGTCAATTTTTATTTAAAAAAGGGAAAATGTTTGTAGAAATGTTTGTGTTTATGTATGTATGTGTATGTGTGGAAAAGTTAAGCCGATCTGAATTTTTTTTTCTGTGTTTGAAGAAGGGGTGAGGGCCAATAATTCAGAACCGGTGTAGTTTGTGAGTTTTGACTACCCATAAGCCAGCTATAGGACTTGGTAGGTACAAAATGGCATATTTTTTGGCGGTATAGATCTTCGGTTCAAAAAGAGACAGGAGAACAGTAAATACACCAAATCAATAGTATTGAGTTAGGCTTTCAAATGGTTTCCAAGCTGTCAGGATCAGACATACACACGACTCAGTATAGCCGAAAAACTGAAAAACTAAACTTTGAAAATTTTGGTTTTTCGACAAATTTCGACAATTTTGAGAAATCAAAATTTCAACCTACGAATTACTCCAATAACTGAGCGTTTGTAGAAAGACTCTAGACGAATCTAACGGTGTATACTTAATATCCGGAAAATTTCGAATTTTTAAGTTATAGGCTTCATAAATATGATCAAATCTATTTCTTATGGAAAAAACGGTTTTTCAAGCTCAATAATTCCTGTAATAGCTTGAGTTATCATACTTGACCTTAGATGCATGAGATACTACTTGTCAATACGTTTCAAACTCATGTTTAGTGAACAAAATCGGTTAAGCCGTTTAGAAGTTATTAAGCTACAAAAGTATAATCCAATTAACGATTATTCTCTAAATGGTTTATGTAGTTGTAGTGATTACGACGCTAATTTGATCTGACAACGGGCAATCCGAGTTCATTTACCGGCCATCCCAATATTTTTTTCAATCTACTTCGAATAGAAAAAAAATCTAGTGTACATTCGATGGACACTAGATCATTTGGGAGATAATGCGACAAAGGCGACCATTTATAAAGCTTAACGTGTAATCGAGAAACATTGCATTCAACTTTATACATTTAATTTATAAATAACTTTGAAAAACTCCTGATACAAGAATAAAAACCGCTAAATGCTGTAAAAATGAGTGGCGCATACAATATTCCAGCTACAAAAGATCTGACATGAATATTACGTGGCGCGAAAATGTATTTTCATTTTGATATAAAAAAATATTCTAGTTTTATTTAAAAAGATTTTTTTGTATTTGCTAAATTTGAAGTAAACGCGCCATAAAAGAGTTTAAAAATTCAAACTGTATCAAAGTTACTCTTTTGTGGCGCGTTTTATTTCAAATTGGGCAAATATTATGAAAAAATCTTTTAAAATAAAACTAGAATTTTGTTTTGCATCAAAATGAAAATACATTTTCGCTCCACGTAATATTAATATCAGATCTTTTGTAGCTGGAATATTGTATGCGCCACTCATTTTTACGGCGTTTAGCGGTTTTTTATTCTTGTAATGGTATATTCAAAAAATAAAAATGCCAAAATTGCTTCTATCCCAATTTAATTGGAATGATTGCTACACCAAAATCTTGCTCATCATTCTTCTTTAGTTTCTTAGTAGCCTATCAGCTACACTTCTGTTTTACATAACTGTTTTATTTTAGTAAGTTTAGTTTGTGTGACTTTTTTCGATAAACTTACTCATAGGGCTTGATTCCCTTGCATCTTTTTATCTGAGTCGTGGTATTAAGTATCTGGATAGCTTTATTCCCATATATTCACATGTCTTTGGAACCTATCTGATACCATAGTACCTGTAACAGAACTGTACAACTAGAGTTGCACAAGTTTGACTTGAATGTTTGAACTTGACTTGAGTTTGACTTAATTTCAAGTCAAACTCAAGTCAATCCTTCTGACAAATAATTCAAGTCAAGTCAAACTGGTCAATCGTACAGGTTTGAAAATTCAAACTGTTTGTCAAACTAGTTTGAAAGAGTTTGAAAAATAATTTATTTGGTAGATATACTTTTTTCTATGTTAGTTACCAATTAATAATAATGAAAATTAATAATACAATGAGTGCCATATAAAAGTAACTTTATACAGGGAGCGATTATAATCAAATAGGGTCCTAAAATTCTTAAAAATAATTCCTCTATTAGAATTGCTTGCAGGCAAGTTTCGTTTTATCGATATCACTTTTTTATATTTTTAATTGAGTGTTACTAGATTAAAACAAAGAATTCGTTGGATGGTTTTTGGATGGTCGTTTTAAAGAATTAATTCACTCTTTGTAATTTTATAAGGCTGTTCTTTATTTTTACATAATACAAGTATGCACTTTCAGAGTTGGTCGTATTTGAAATAGGTTCATTGTATTTCAAATACTATTTAAAATACACTAATATATTTTGTATTTGAAACACCAGAGGCGAATACTCGAAATAGTATTTTGAAAATACTTTGATTGCAAAATACATACCTACACCTTTTGAAGTCTTTTAATGCTTATCTGTTAGAATGAATCACCTCTTTGCGGCGGTTACCTGGAGTTAGAATTAGGGGAGTAGGGCTCATAAACCTGATCCCAGCAATTTACTTTATGGCTGTATTTGTGGCAATTAAATTTGGATAATTTTATTCTTGTCTCTATAAAATACCAAATGTGTATTTTCACCAAAGAATATTTTACACCACAAGTTGCTCACAACTAGTAACAATAGTTTCTTGAAGCCATAAAGCTATAAATCACAGCACGAACTAATAGTCCTATTATTCACTTCTTGCATTTTCGTCATCAAGAAACATGTGGCTGACCAGATGATCCGTCCCGCCCGGCACGACGAAAGAAAACATTACAGTGACCGCATACTTAAAATATGGGTTTTTGTCTAAAAAGAAACTATTAAGATTGAAAAATCAATTGAAATTTACATTTCGGAATATAATGAAAGTATGATTAAAAAAAATTTAATCATTTTCGATAAAAAGTCGACGGAGATCAATGTGTTAGAATGTATGTGTAATGTATGTAATTTAAAATAACATTTTATTCAAACAAATAAGGTTTTTATTTCGGTTTTTTCTTTTTGAAAAAAATTTAGGTTAAACTCCAAAAAAGTCTTGATAAAGAACACCAGATTGTAACCTCTTTGCAATAGCGACAGATCTACGGGGAGGAAAAAAGTGGAAATTTCCCCCTAACAAGGTTCAAAATGAAAGAAAAACAATGGTTGAAACATACAAATATATTATCTGACTGAAACTTAAACCACAGACAGACAAAATCAGCCCAATAAACACGCTAGTTAGAAAAATTGAGGGAACTTATAAGTAAGGGGGAATACATATAAGTTATTATTTATGTCTTTTATGTAGTTTGGGTTTATCTTTCTTATCCCTTTTGGTTTTGGTGTTTCATTGGAAGTTCCCCCCCCCCCTTTAAAGCAAATTTTCTCTCCCAAGGCAAATGTCTAGATCCGCAACTGCTCTGCATACAATACAGGAAGTAGGTATTTTTATTTTGAAAATATTTTGAAAATTTTATTTTGTATTTAAAATACATCGATCGGAGCAAAGTATTTTGTATTTGAAATACAAGCGCAAGAGTATTTTTGTATTTTGTATTTTGTATTTCAAATACTCATATACAGTATTTTGCCCACCTCTGTGCACCTTGCAATTTTCATTGTATTGAAAACACCTGCCGCAACATCAAATAAATCAGTATATTTATTTTTCTTAATTAATTCTGCTTCGACTAAAGGTTTTTTCTTTTAATTTTTGCAGTGGGAATACCTTCAAAATCAGACTCAATTTGTTTTGGTACTTAATCTGTGCCGAAAAATATTCAGGTTGAGATATTATGTTTTCACAAAGCACACACTTCAAAACGGACGTAATAAACAAGCCAAGCATAGACTTCTTAATATGAACTACAAACTAATTTACGGAGTAGCAGAGTACATATTCAGACCTACACGTTGCGCAACATGATATTCAAACTTCAAACTGTTTGAAGAAGTTTGATTTCAAGTCAAACCTAAAGGTATCAAATTCAAGTCAAGTCAAACTTTTTTGCAAAAAATGTTTGGTTTTCAAGTCAAGTCAAGTTTGTTGAGTAAAATCAAACTAGTTTGACTTGATACATCTCTATGTACAACCGTTGATATACAATTGAGTTATCATGCAACGATATAAATAAGATTTTGCATAAGATTTTTTGCGATGCTACATCATAATTAATGCAAAAACATTCATCAAGCTCTGCAGTCAAATACACTGCTCAACAAATGAAGTGGATATTTTTATTCTTCATATTTTTGTCTTAAAAAATATTCAGAGTTAATTTTAATGGATACGACCCTAAACAAACATTGACAGTCAATGCTTTTTACATTCTACTTTTTTTCTTCGTTTTTTAGAAGAAATACAGTATTCGTTACTTTGATTACTATGATTACTTTTGTATTTGAGTACCGGTAATCGAGTATCGTATTTTTCAGTAGGTACGTATTTTGTATAGGTATTCCGATATAACAACGGCCTTCACCGATCTGTTTAAGGGATAAAAATGATTTGATTACTATGATTACTTTTGTTACTTTTATATACAGTGTGTCCACGGTTGGGGTGCCCAAGAGGAAAAACTTTTTTATTTTCAATTTTAGCGAAAAATGTCATTCTAGATAAAAAGTTTTGCTTGTTCTATAATCCTATAAAACGAAATAAAATTCAAGTTTTTCAAATCCTGTTTAATTTTGTAGCCAATTTTATGTAAATGCCTATAAATTTTTGCACTAAGTTCGAAATCGTAACAATAATCTATAGTTTATTTTTTAACCAGGAGGTGTAAACTAAAAAGACAGATTCACACCCAAGAAAGTCACTAGAATAATAACCAAATACATCTTCTTTTTTGGTTGATCTAGTCGGCCCTCAACGGTAATCCATAATATATTAAATTAATAAGTCGCTAAAGAGTTCCAAAAACAACTGACTGCTTTTTATATAAAAGCAGACTAACAATCTAAAAATTAAAGGAATAACACAGAAAACACAAAAATCGCCGATATAACTTAATTAACCTATGAAATGTCACTAGTGTCAAAATTTGATAAATGTCATTAGTGTCCAAATTTTATAACAGTGGAGTAAACTTGCCTGCGGTTGGACCAATTACAAACAAGCAATACAGCGCGGTAAATTTGAATCACTCCTCTTGGTTAAAAAACAAACCATAGTGTTGCCTAGACATAATGTAGCTTAGTAACTGTCAACTCCGATAAATAATTTTCGAATTGTCATTTTTTTTCGACAATGTTAAGCGTTCAATAAAGAATTTTTCTTGTGATAATTTTCATTATTAAAATTATTGGATTAATAATTATTTAATTAGTAAATAATTGGATGATTCAAGGAGAACAACAAAGTCTGGCTTCATAATTCAGAGAAGCGAAAAAGTTGTTTTCCCAAGTTATTATTGTTACAATTTCGAACTTAGTGCAAAAATTTATAGGGATTTACATAAAATTGGCTATAAAATTAAGCAGGCTTTGAAAAACTTGAAATTTTATTTCATTTTATGGGGTATTAGAACAAGCAAAACTTTTTATCAAGAATGACATTTTTCGCTAAAATTGAAAATAAAAAAGTTTTTCCTCTTGGGCACCCCATCCGTGGACACACTGTATTTGAGAACCTGTAATCACATCGAGAATCGTATTTCTCAGTAGGTAGGTATTTTGTATAGGTATAGATATAGATCTAGATAAAAATATAGGGTTCTCGCATTCGATCTTTGTTAATGACATACATTATATATTTATTTTACTTCCATTATACCTCCCTCTCTTTCATCTTCTATCTTCTCCTCACCCTCGCAGTGTGAGGCTCTGAGGCTCACACACTTAAAACGCTTCATACCGATAACGATACTCGATAACACTCGTAAAATACCGGTTCCGTCCGTAACTCGCTGGGATACGATTGGTAGAAAGTAATCAAGTGTACTGGTTGTAGATACAATAGTCGTTACTCGCTCTGATACGATTGGTACGAAGTAATCAGAGTAATCAAAGTAGATACAATAGTCGTTACTCGCTCTAATACTATTGGTACGAAGTAATCAGAGTAATCAAAGTAGATACAAAGGTCGTTACTCGCTCTAATACGATTGGTACGAAGTAATCAGAGTAATCAAAGTAACGATTTGCCTCTCTGTATAGTAATCGTTACTTTCGGTATTCGTAAGTAACGAGTACCTTGTAACGAATATATACTTTTTCTACATCTCTACATCGATGTAGATACTTAAGGACAGAGATGAAAAGATAAACACGGATCTAAATAATAAACTACAGATATGGACAGAACATATAAATTTTATGATAATAGAGACTACCTTCCACAAATTAAAAGTGAAACTGGTTCTCATATATTAATAAAAGAAAGAGAAAATACAATAAAAATGCTAAAAATGGAATAGCAAAGGGCCCGACGAAATTCCTACAAAACTATTAAAACTATTACAATAACATTACATCTTTTTAACACCATAGGCACTACTGGTATTATTCCTCAAGAATGGTTATTATCCACATTCATTATAATACCCAAAACAGTTAATGCAAAACAACATCGAAACATTTCGTTAATGGGTCATTTGCTAAAGATTTTTTTAAAAATCATTCATAACTCTGTTTAGAAAAAGTTGGAACTTGATATTAGCGAGAAACAACGATGCTTGGATCAAGAGACACATACTTGCTTCATAGATTTAGAAAAGGTTTATATGACAGGGTACGCCATGATTTATTCAAAAATATTCTTGAGAGCAAAGTCATAGTTGATAAAGAGCTGATTTATACTGAATTCGGCGAGCAAATATACGAAAAGTATATGAAATTCCAGTCGTAATAAGAATAACAACGGGATTGAGACAAGGATGTATATTTTGATCACTACTCTTTGACGTCTATTGTCATTGTAACACATTTGCCATTATCAAAGGGAAATGAAGAAATAATTGACAATGGGAAAGTAATAAATAACATAGGTACGATATGCAGACGATACGGCGCTGTTGACAAGAACATCGGAAGAGCTTCAATAGTTACTAGAGAATATGAATAAAGTACCTATGCAATAACTACGTTATACTTTATTAATTTGAGAGAATAATACTAAAAACATGGGGATATGATCTGTAGTAAAAATCCAATTCATCATACAAACGCACCTATAAATAACACCCCATTCACACGGTAAAAATTACAGATATCTGATAGTTTTGTTAAACGAAACAACTGATCAAGATATCAACATTAAAACATTATTAAAATTGCTAGGAACCCCCTCTGTGGCTCAGTGGTAAGAGCGCCTACCTTTGGATCGAAAGGTCCGAATGGTTGTGAGTTCGAATCTCACCAGGGTCAGAGATTTTTCGTTTATTATAAATTAATAAATGAAAATAGTTTCTGTCCTTGTGGAATCGGTACTCACCGGAGGGACCGCAGACGTTCGGATACAATTAGCGTCTCTTTGCAAAGACAATGACGTCGACTTGTAAAGTAACAAGACACTTACTCAATACACACACTACACATGACACTAGGTACCTGACTGCAAAAATTCACCGTACTCACCATGCCAATGGCCATTAGTGGTCGAGGCATTAGCTAAATAATAAAAATTGCTAGGTTCACTATCATTAAAATTAAAAAACTTTAGTGAGCATGGAATCGGTTTTCCCCCTACGAATAACAAAAAAAAATTACTTTTAAGTTGGGACGCTGGTCTATAATGTATTAACTTAGTAAATAAATAAAATGCTTAGAATATTATACCTCTTTATAAAAACGATCTACGTAGGTATTTTTAATAAAAATAATGTCAGTAGACTCCATCAATTACAGACCCCATTACTAAAAAATACGGATTTTTAATCGGAGAATAACGTCGAACGTTTAATTTATCATCATATGAAGGGGTGTCAATTCGCCAGAAAGGAAGTTGATATTGTTGAAGCATGATTTTGGCAGGGATAGATTCTTTATCAATTTAATCTCGATTATCAACCGGCGCGCCACCCTTGTCTAGAGGAGCTGGATGATAAATGACGTACTCATAGTAATTGCCTCCTAAGTTATGGCTCATGGCGTGTATGAAATATGGTATCGTTCCGCACGCAATTACTGAGGGGTTATTTATCTTCTATAAAGAGAGAGAGATACATCGAGAGCCCCTTACGACGACATAGCCGTAACGACCAGGGGACCAAGGAATTTCAACAAAGACGTTTATGACTAGTCATAATGCCGTCAGGAGTTTATGTCTGGATCATCGCAGCTATTCACTTTTGGAATGTTTTATTATAAATATTATTACCTATTTACGAACAAGTAAATAAGTTCTGTCGTCTAAGGAATCAAATAATTGGGGATCCTCAAGTTAAAAAGAGCTAATGAGCTTTCTTGTGGCATGTTTAAGTTAAATATTGCATTTATGGGATTAAACATATCTGGATCCAAACATTCAACATCGAAAGAGTGCAAAATATAGTGTTTTCAAGTTTGAACTGTAGACATATTGTCGAGATAAAAGGTTATTCCTATAGCTAAATAGATGTGTAACATTTGACGAACCAAACCTTATATAGCCGTTGGGTGCCAATGTGTAACAATAGAACTGTCACAGAAAGTTGAGGAGTTACTGATTAACCATAAAACTCCAACTAACTATGGGAGCCGATTGTTACACATTGGCGCCCAACGGCTATATATTTTGTGTGTCGTCGAAAGTTACACATCGCGCCCACGTTGGGCGCCGATGTGTAACTAGTCATAATATGCCGTTAGGAGATCATCGCAGATACTCACTTTTAAAATGTTTCATTATAAATTAATTAATACTCAATTACTAACAAGTAAATAAGTTCTGGTATTTAAGAAATCAAAGAATTAAGGATCCTGAAGTTAAAAGAGCCAATGAAACTGTTTTCTTGTGGATTTTTAACTTAAATATTGTATTTATATGGGATTAAGCATATCTATATCCCAACATTCAACATCGAAAGAGTGAACAAAATAGTGTTTCCTAGTGTTAGTGCAAGTTTGAACTCTAGATATATTGTCAAGACAAAAGGTTATTCCTATAGCTAAATAGATATAAAACATTCGACGAACCAAACCATATATAGCAGTTGGACGCTAATCTGTAACAATAAAACTACCACAGAAAGTTTAGGAGTTAATGTTAACAATAAAACTCCCGCTAACTATGGGAGCTGATTGTTACATATTGGCGCCCAGCGGCTACCGCTATATACGTTGTGGGTCGTCGAATGTTATATATCGGGCCCCACGTTAAGCGCCGATGTGTGCCAATAAAACTACCACAGAAAGTTGGGGAGTTAATGTTTAAAAATAAAACTCCAACTAATTATTGGAGAGCCGATTGTTAAGGCATCGCCTATCTTAGTCAATCAGGTGTAAGTTAGTCTTATTTTAGTCGAAAAAGCGAACAATGGGTTCAACGAATTTAATCTCAATTATCAACCGGCGCGCCACCCTTGTCTAGAGGAGCTGGATGATAAATGAAGTACTCATAGTAATTGCCTCCTAAGTTATGACTTATGGCGTGTATGAAATATGGTATCGTTCCGCACGTAATTACTGAGGGGTTATTTATCTTCTATAAAGAGAGAGATACATCGAGAGCCCCTTACGACGACATAGCCGTAACGACCAGATGACCAAGGAATTTCAACAAAGACGTTTATGACTAGTCATAATGCCGTCAGGAGTTTATGTCTGAAGATCATCGCAGCTATTCATTTTGGAATGTTTTATTATAAATATTATTACCTATTTATGAACAAGTAAATAAGTTCTGTCGTCTAAGGAATCAAATAATTGGGGATCCTGAAGTTAAAAGGAGCTAATGAGCTTTCTTGTGGCATGTTTAAGTTAAATATTGTATTTATGGGATTAAGAATATCTATATCCAAATATTCAACATCGAAAGAGTACAAAATATAGTGTTTTCAAGTTTGAACTGTAGGCGTATTGTCGAAATAAAACAACATTTGACGAACCAAACCTTATATAGCCGTTGGGTGCCAATGTGTAACAATAGAACTGTCACAGAAAGTTGAGGAGTTAATGATTAACCATAAAACTCCAACTAACTATGGGAGCCGATTGTTACACATTGGCGCCCAACGGCTATATACTTTGTGTGTCGTCGAAAGTTACACATCGCGCCCACGTTGGGCGCCGATGTGTAACTAGTCATAATATGCCGTCAGGAGATCATCGCAGATACTCACTTTTAAAATGTTTCATTATAAATTAATTAATACTCAATTACTAACAAGTAAATAAGTTCTGGTATTTAAGAAATCAAAGAATTAAGGATCCTGAAGTTAAAAGAGCCAATTAAACTGTTTTCTTGTGGATTTCTAACTTAAATATTGTATTTATATGGGATTAAGCATATCTATATCCCAACATTCAACATCGAAAGAGTGCAAAAGATAGTGTTTGCTAGTGTTAGTGCAAGTTTGAACTGTAGATATATTGTCAAGACAAAAGGTTATTCCTATAGCTAAATAGATATACAACATTCGACGAACCAAACCATATATAGCAGTTGGACGCTAATGTGTAACAATAAAACTACCACAGAAAGTTTAGGAGTTAATGTTAACAATAAAACTCTTGCTAACTATGGGAGCTGATTGTTACATATTGGCGCCCAACGGCTACGGCTATATACTTTGTGAGTCGTCGAATGTTACACATCGGGCCCCACGTGAAGCGCCGATGTGTGCCAATAAAACTACCACAGAAAGTTGGGGAGTTAATGTTTAACAATAAAACTCCAACTAATTATGGGAGAGCCGATTGTTAAGGCATCGCCTATCTTAGTCACTCAGGTGTAAGTTCGTCGTATTTTAGTCGAAAAAGCCAACAATGAGTTCAATGAATTTAATCTCGATTATCAACCTTAGCTTGCTGTCTCTATTAGCTGCGATCCTGTGTCAGATGAAGGGCTTCTGGAGAGAATTCCCCAGCAGAGTCTTCATTTGGTCTCCCCATCGCGTTGGAGATTTTCCTCTTGGTCTTAGGCCTATTATTTTTCCTTCTACTACCAATAGTTGCATGCTCCTCGTTCTTCTGAATATGTGACCAATAGGTATGCTCGGCTTACTTCTTTTAACAGCATGTATTTTATATGAGGCTCTTACAGAATTGACAGGTTAGTTCTTTGTTATGTCCAGGCTAGGCCTGAAATTCTTCTGTAGAACAATATTTTAAAGACTTCTATTTTATTTATTATAGATACAAGACTAGAGACAATCGAATGTATGCTGTAATATTATCCATTTATTTCGTTGTAGATTTCTATGACTACTTTGACAGCATGAGGAAGAGCAACGTCGTGAAGAAAAAAGACACCACATGAGCTTCCCTAGACGTTTTCGTCTTATTGCTTGAAGGACCTTCAAATTTTGAAACGATCAAGCTTTCACTACATAGGTTTGCGTTGATATGCACTCTAGGTTCTCTAAATATATCAGTAAGACAAACATAATTTTAATTCACAAGTGTTTTTCACCCTGTATATGCATTAGATGTATCTCTTGTTGATTCTAGCGTTTTAGAAGGAAGTCATTACTGTTCAGATACCTTTCATTTCAACATATAATAAATATATTAGTCATTGTTTTACATCAAATAAATGTGTGCTACGTTTTAAACTAATAGTCAAATTAGTGTTGACATATTTACTTACGTTTTAATTAAGATACTATTGATAATTAATATGGTTTTTATTACTTTTAAGGTCTTCTCAATAAGACATTAGTAGAAACGGTAAGTTATATCATAACTTACTCAAATATTATTCACACAGTTCTTTATATGATAATAAGCATATCCGCTTTATGACAAAATTATTGTGCATTACCAATTTTCTTCCTTGATCAGTATGATTTTAGATTCATTTGAGCCATACACTCTTCTCTATTCTCTGATAGTTGATACCAATGTTTAGCAATGCTTGATACCAACGGTAATGGCCGTTTCTGTGATCTTAATGTACTATGTTTATTTTCTTGGTATCCAATGAATAATTTCTTATCTATCCCTTATACTGCTGTCTGAGCAAAATTTTCTTATTCAGTTCCAATTAACTTGAAAAATTTGACCAATTTGACCAATCTATATTATCATTAACCTCTTATCTAGTACCTCTTTCAAGAAATACATATTCATAAGCAGGGCCTATTTTACCACTAGGCCCGTGAGGCACCTGCTTCGGGCTTGCAGTTTATTGGGGCCCGGGAAATCACCAAAAAATTTTTTTTAATGCAATAACAAAATCAAAATTTCAAAATTCTTTCATTTTACGAACAGCAAATCATAAATGATGACTCCACTGTTGATTTTCAAGCGACTTCACTTATCGCAAGTACATCTCCGTCATCTCCTATAGAAAACGACAATGTCAAAAACTCTTTTCCGAGCGATAGGTATAGGGGATTGGCCAAAACATTTAAATCTGGAATTTCAACAATATTTTATAAATAATCAACCGAATCAATAATATTGATAAAATTATTGAATGTGTTACACAACTGGATAACAATAAAACCAGACATTTGCAAATTGCGATTTTTTATAAAATGAAAGCGATTGGGGAAAAATTATTCGCGAGTGGTTATGTACAGTCCTAAATATAGCTGTATTACGTTTATAAACTGATTTCCACGAAAATTATTGTTTTTCTAACTTTCGATTGGTATAACCACTGGACAAATATCAATAGGATAGTTATTCAACATGAGCGATCCCCTGAACATATTTTATCAATTGGTACGTTAGTCAAGAGAAGTAGTACAGCGGGACAAATTGTAATATTAATTTACTGTTTTCTTTTGGAAATAAAACCAGAATTCTAGTTTAAAATTAATTTATTAAAGTTTAGACTTCCACGTCGAAAGTAGTTATCGAAAAATAAAATTATTTTAAATTATCCCAAAGAAAACAGTAAATTACATAATTATGCCAGAAGGAAATAGTTTCAGAACTTTGTAACATTACTGGAAAAAAGTTATTTAGAAGAAAAGGAACATTAGAGAAACGTTTTTCAGCGAATAATAGCAACCATTAAATTTTTGTCCAAGAACCGTCTATCCTTTTATGGTTCAACAACCAAATTATTTACAAAAGGAAATGGCATATACAGGGTGAGGCAAATAAAGGGCCTATTAGAAATATCTCGAGAACTAAAGGCAACAGAATCATGAAAATTGAAATAGAAGGGGTTTTGAAGGATGATCTATTAAATGAAAATATTTTCATCTCTTTGCAACTTCCGGTTAAACCGGAAGTTGCTTATAACTTCGTTTTTTTTTTATGGAACACCCTGTATATTTTTACATTTTTGGATTCTCTTCGATGTCTCCTTTCTTAAAATATGAGGTTTTGTAATATTATACAGGGTATTTTAAAAGATAATTACATTTTTTTATTAATTTCGTAGCAAAATTAACACCCTGTAGAATTGTAGTAGTTTGACATCTAAAACTCTACTTACGTTCAAATGATTTTTAATATACTCTACTATTGTTAAGAATCATTAGTATAGCTAAATTTTTAATTTTAGTATACAGGGTTGGTCGAAACTCGGAATGAGTATTTTCTGAGTTTTCTTAAATAGAACACCCTGTATTATAGTATTGTAATGAAATGATATTTTATGGCACTTTTTTATTTCTTAAGCATTCCCTATACCTAACTGCTTTAATTTGTGCTTAATTGTTAATCGCACCAACAATCTTAACTACGTAGGTATTTTGATAGCTAAACCATTATTGGTAATTTTAAGGACCACTCTGTATTAATATGTATTTATTTCTGAAAAATTATTTGGGATTGAGTATTTTCACGGCCAACCTAATAAAATTTTACGTATTTTTTGGTGCAATTAATGTTTAGTTTGAATCACCAATAACCCACAAATTAGAGCAGTTAGGTATAGGGAATGCTTAAGAAATAAAAAAGTTCTATAAAATATCATTTCATTACAATACAAAAATACAGGGTGTTCTATTTAAGAAAACTCAGAAAATACTCATTCCGAGTTTCGACCAACCCTGTATACTAAAATTAAAAATTTAGCTACACTAATGATTCTTAACAATAGTAGAGTATATTAAAAATCATTTGAACGCAAGTAGAGTTTTAGATGTCAAACTACTACAATTCTGCAGGGTGTAAATGTTGCTACGAAATTAATAAAAAAACGTAATTATCTTTTAAAATACCCTGTAAAATATTACAAAACCTCATATTTTAAGAAAGAATACATCGAAGAGAATCCAAAAATATAAAAATATACAGGGTCCCATTTAAAAAAACGAAGTTATAAGCAACTTCCGGTATAACAGGAAGTTGCAAAGAGATGAAAATATTTTTATTTAATAGATCATCCTTCAAAAGCCCTTTATTCCAATTTTCATGATTCTGTTGCCTTTAGTTCTCGAGATATTTCTAATAGGCCAGTTATCTGCCTCACCCTATATACAGTGCGTCGCATTTAAGATAAGGACAGCCCTATATTTTGACTATCAAAATAAATACACATTTGAAGTTTTCACAGTCATACAGGTTAATTGTTCACATATTTTAAGATACTCAGCTGAAATTTAAATTTTAAACGCAGCCTACTGCGTACAGTGCAGCCTCCACAAACAGGGTAAATTTTGATATTTTGCTTCGCGGTAGAGATATCGGAAGTTATTTGAAAAAGTTGTTCCAGATATTTAACCCCACATAATAAATATTATGACAAAATTCGCACTTTTGTTTTTTCATTATTTGTAGTCAGGGTTAGGACCCTAAAACTTAAAATTGGCTGGCCCGAGATGCATCTCGTGACAGCTGAGATGAATTTTAGGGTACTGACTACAAATAATAAAAAAACTAAAAGTGCGAATTTTGTCATGCAATTTGGTATGTGGGGTTAGAATAAGATTTGGAAGTCCTTTTTTAAATAACTTTTTTCGATATCTCTAACGCGAAGCAAAATATAGAAAAATTACCCTGTTTGTGGATTCGCAGTAGGCCACGATTATTATTGAGTATCTTAAAAAATGTGAACCTTCAACCTGTATGTTTGTGCAAAACTTCAAATCTGTATTTATTTTGATTGCCGAAATATAGAGCTGTCTTTATCTTAAATGCGACACCTTGTATTTAAGTGTATTTAAACAATGTTGGTTAGGTCTGGACACTAAAAGTATCGACCATGAACAAAGTTGAAGCACTAGAACTGTGGATTTATAGACGGATTCTTGCTTAGATAGCAAAAAAAACTAATCAGGAAGTCCTAAGTAGGGTCAACAAAGATAGAGAATTGCTAAAGACTGTTAAACACCGGAAATGTCTTATCTGTGAGGAGAAATGGATATATAATAATGCTACAACTGATCCTTGAAGGTAAAAAATAGGGCCGTGGGAACAGTGCCGGTTTATGCACTGGGCGCCCAGGGGCCCAGGCCCCGGAAGGGCCCGTAGGGACCCATTCCTTTTATTAATAAAAAAGTAAAGTCCGCTAAATAATCTACATATTTTCCGAAATAGAGGAAAATACGACGAAATACCTGCGATTTCGAAATAGTCTGATTTTAATACTGATGACTTTATAATAACTGTGATAAATTTTAAACCAAAAAGTGATTCCTTAGAAAGTTGTAAAAAAATGTATCAAGATGGAGACAAAGCTTATTATAGAAGATTAAATGAAAGCAACGTTTATGGAGGAAAACCCAATGGAGGCAAAGAAAAGAGAGATTGGCTAATATACGACGCAAGTGTTAAATCTGTCTATTGGTACCCGTGCCAATTATTTTCAATTGGAAAAAATAGTTAACTGATTTTGGATGGACCCACGGAAACATTTGAATAGTTTGCTCTACGAAAAAGTGATGAATCTCACGAAAAAAGTAAATTGCATCTGAACTCTATGGTTACAATAATAACAAAATCATCATTAATTGGAGTTGTAGACGCTGGATTTAAAGAACAAGTAGAACGCGAAGCTGACTATTGGATAAACGTCATAAGAAAAGTTGTCACTACTAGATTACTTGCTTCTCAAAGACTAGCTTTCAGTTGATCCAATGAGGATTTAAAGTGTCGTCGTTTAAGGAAATTACTTAAGTTGTCTTGTATACTAGGCTAAATTTGACAACTTCTTAGCTGAGCATTTACAACGGAATGCGAATTAATGAAAAGGTTCAGTTAGCTATCTGTCTTACCAAATTTGCAATGAATTCTTGAAAGTGATGAAAACAAAATTTGTAGAAACTTTTGACGCTGTAAATGCTTTACTTAAAAGCTAGGGATCCATCAAACCTATTTTTCCAGTTAAGCAATAATAGAGACAAACAAATCAGCAGTTAAAAATAAAGCCGAGACACTGTAAAATAAAACGGATACCTTTGAGACATCTCTATTGACATTGATTTGGACAAAAACTTTGAAACGAGTTAATACAACAAGCAAAACGTGAACGTGAAGAAACTGTGGACTTAAACGTGTCAATTGGAGTAGAATTAATGACATCTACTTTGAGATTTGCTGGAGGAATGTAAGAAATATGTTACGCGAAATTGAACTAGAACCAAAAATATTATACAACTGACCTTCAAAGAAAACAAAGAGAAAAACATTTTTCGATGAAGCAGGTGAAAGTGAACCAATTTTAAAGGGACAAGAAAGATTCAGAATTGAAGTAGATATTTAATGTTAATGTTAAAGCCTACGACACGGTACCTTTAAAGAAACTCTTTGACATTTTGACCACGATAGGCATAAGCGAAGCATATGTGCGAGCAATTCAAAATATGTATCAAAATCCGAAAAGTTGTATTAAACAGGGAAAATCTATGTCGAAACTATTCCCTGTTACAAAAGGTTTAAGGAAAGGGTGCTGCTTATCGCCAACACTATTTAAAATATACATCCAGAAAGCTCTGGAGCAATGGAGGAAAACAGTTGCTGGGATGGGAATAATGATTGAAGAAAACTGCTTAACAATTTTGTTTTTTGCTGATGACCAAGTAATTCTTGCCAACGATGAACATGATATGGATAATATGCTAAGAAAGTTACAGATCGAATATGAAAAATGGGGCCTATGTATGAACATGGAGAAAACGGAATATTTGAGAATAGGAGAGGAAACCGAAGATCCGGAATTAGAGTTAATAAATATAAGGAAATGTAAGGAATGTAGATATTTAGGAAGCATAATATCAGAAGAAGGAACTACAAAAAGAGACATACAGCATAGGATACAGCAAGGAAGGACAGCAACTCTCCTTTAAATGGTCTACTATGGTCTAACAAGGTGAAGCTGAACACAAAGTTAACAATCTACAGAACAATTGTGGAACCTATTATAACTTATGGAGCAGAGTGTTGGCAACTCACAGGAAAGGAAAGGAAAAATACAGAAGTAGCGGAAATGGATTACTTACGTAGAGCATGCAGAGCATCTAGATTAGAACATGTACCAAATGAGGAAATAAGACGACGGACAAAGAGTTTATATTCCACGGTTGACCATATAGAAACAAAGAAATTGCTATGGTATGGTCATGTTATGAGGATGTCAGAGGAAAGATTGCCAAAAAGAGCATTAAATTACACACCCACAAATAGAAGAAGAAGAGAAAGGCCTACAGAAACATGGAAGAAAGGCATAGAACAGTCTATGGCAGATAGAGCTATTAACGAAAACGAATGGGTGGATAGAAAACGATGGCGAGCGAAATGTGGGATGCGGAGGAGACCGTAGGAACCCCACTACTTATATAATATATTTAATGTTATATGCTACAAAGGGATTTAAATGCTACAAAGGTGTTACATCAGCTGTTAGATATTTTCTCCGCTAGATAAAAAAGCTAGCAGTCAAGACGTCAATTAATACTTCATGCGTAAAATAGAAAAAAGATGTTAATGAAACCAAAGAGAAGTTGCATAATGAAATTACTCATTCTATAACATTATGCCAAAAGTTGAATAAACATTTGAAAAATTAGATGCCATTCATCAAGTAAAGGCCACATTTCCCAATATTGTACCTTTACTGCAAGTTTATTTGACGATACCAACTTCTCATGCATTAGGCGAGCGGTCTTTTTCGGCTTTAAAAAGAATAAAAATATATTTAACGCCAAATTTGGGTCAAGAAAATCTAGACGCATATCAATATTGTAGTACGGAAAATGAACACCTGGAGCAAATTAATTTTGTTAGTATATGAGTTATCCAGATTTAGCCATACGGCTCACACTCCCTCTAAGGGGAAAATTGACTCATCCCAGATACCTACGGTATCAAAAGGATTGAGCTCTGGTGGGACTCTTTCCGTGTTATCGAGCCCTAGGTGACTTGGTATGCAGGTGTATCTCCCAAAAATTTTCGTACACATCTGGCCGTTGCGAGTAGTACTGCTTTCTGCATGGTCTTATAAAGATGTTCATTAAGACCCAGCTTTTTTATGCTTTCGAGGAAGGTCTTCGGAATGACTCCAGTAGTAGACATAATAATCGGTATCGTCTGGGTACTTTGCATTCTCCATTGTCTCCGTATTTGAATTTCCAGATCTCTGTACTTGGCGATCTTTTCAGTAAATTTAGTACGTAGATTATTGTTGTTAGTTATTATTGTTATTATGTATTTTTAGCCATACGGCTCACACTCCCTCTAAAGGGGGAAATTGACTCATCCCAGATACCTACGGTATCAAAAGGATTGAGCTCTGGTGGGACTCTTTCCGTGTTATCGAGCCCTAGGTGACTTGGAATGCAGGTGCATCTCCCAGAAATTTTCGTACGCATCTGGCCGTCGCGAGTAGTACAGCTTTCTGCATGGTCTTATAAAGATGTTCATTCAGACCCAGCTTTTTTATGCTTTCGAGGAGGGTCTTCGGAATGACTCCAGTAGTAGAAATAATAATCGGTATCGTTTGGGTACTTTGCATTCTCCATTGCCTTCTTATTTGAATTTCTAGATCTCTGTATTTGGCGATCTTTTCAGTAAATTTACTACGTAGATTATTGTTGTTAGTTATCGCCACATCAATTAGTGTTGTTTGTCTTGTTAATTTATTAACTAGTACGAGATCTGGTCTATTATGTGCCACTGTTTGGTCTGTGAGCACAGTGCGGTCCCAGTATAGCTTGTAGTTGCCATCCTCAAGCATACTCTCAGGGACGTATTGATAATACGGGAGATGGTCTGTTTGGAGAAGTCCCAGCTTGATAGCTATCTCTTGATGAAGGATTTTTCCCACTGCATCATGCCGTTCCTTGTATTCAGTTGCAGCAAATGCCTGGCAGCCCCCTGTAAGATGTTGGATGGTTTCTTGGGCTTGACATCCATATCGGCATCTGTCGTTTTGAACCTGAGGGTCTTTGATGATATATTTCAGGTAATTTCTGGTTGGTATAACCTGATCCTGAATGGCAAGTAATGAACCCTCCGTTTCAGGAAACATCTTTCCTGATGTCAACCAGTAGTTCGACGCTATATTGTCGACATAATCTTGGCTGACCTCATTGGGATGTCGCCCGTGCAGAGGTTTACCCATCCAGGCGCGCACTTTTTCGTCCTTAGTAAGGTGGTTTATGCGCATTTCTGGTTCCCTCAGTTTGATCGGTGTTGTGTCATCTACTGCGCAGATAGCGCGATGTAGAGTTGTTATTATTATTAATATTATATTATTGTTATGAGTTATTATTATTATTATTATTATTATTATTATTATTATACATAAACATAAACAGTTATACAGTTATATGACAGATTGCTAATGCGTAGTCAAAAAAAAAGAGTGAACTAATTTTTGTCTTATGTATTTTTTAGAAGAGGTATATTCTTTGTTTGTCATAATGTGTTGTTACATCCAGTACCCAGGGCCCGAAGTTAGGTTAAACCGGCACTGCGTGGGAATGTGTAGGAAGAAAACAAGTTTCTTAGTTAAAAAACATTCGTGAATGGACTAACAACATATCAAATGCAGAAGAATTATTCCATATTGCAGAAGATCGAGAAGTTTTCGCGGTGCACTTACGACACTACGAAGAAGTAGAGTTGAGTATTCATTTCTAGTTACTTTTGTAATTTTTCTCTAGTTGTATATTTTAATTTAAAGTTATATATAAACATTACTGTCCTGTTTTAGCCAATTAAAATTATTTTTCCTAGATTAATTATTTTTCTTGAATACCTAGCAAACCCGCCCGTGGTTCTATGGCGTAAGTTTAAGCGTTCGCTTCCTCATTCATTGCCTCCTCTTTATCATGACCCGTGGCGCTATTCGCGCTGCTGATAAACGAGCTCGCAACTAGCTGCCGGACAATGCGGAATTTGTTTTCAGGGAGTTTATCATATAACAATCCCTGGCTTGCACCTGATAACACCGGCCCAACCTGATTTATTGCTGTGATTTACGTTCTCGCTCCTCGCTCTTTCTCTCCGGTTCCTTGGGAGGTTTTCTCTTCCGTTCCGCGATACGATCGGGATAGCGAGAATATAGTGAAAAATATTAAAACTTGGGATCAAAGATATTTTTTATAACTAAAAGGGGGTTTAAGTGGAGTAAATTTTAGAGTGTTATGTTTCATATTGATGAATATAATGGGTAGTTATTACACATTTAGTAGACTTTGACTTGATTTAAACTTTTCTCGCCATTTTTTTTATTTCTTATTTGTATCAATCACTGAGGGCTGAGATTTATTAGAGGAAGGACAAAGTTTAATAATTAAAATATATATTTACAAATTAATTTACAATTCAAGATGGTATCTTAGATAAAAGTTAAAGTTCTATAATAAAATAAAGGAAATATACTTACTTACTTACTTAACCCGTCCTCTTGTACCTTACGGTGTCGAGGTAAGTGGAGAAATCAGACGTCTCCATGCCTTTCGGTCAGTAGTTAGTCTATCTGCTTCTCTCCTCCCAATATTCCTTTTTACGCAAGCTTTTCCAATATTTGCGTTCCTCGTTATTGCTGGCCTGCCTCTTCGTCGTTTGTTGTCAGATGCCGCTTTCCATACCCTCTTTACAGTTCTACCTTCACTCATTCTCGCCATATGTCCGAACCACGATAACTGTTTCATTTCAAGTCTGTCTAAGGTCCTTCCAATACCGCACCTTTCACGTATGTCTTCATTTCTTATACGATCATGTCTGGTCACCCCGGATACCGCACGTAAATATCGCATTTCGCATGCTTGAATTTTACTACGGATGTTGTCGTTCAGTGTCCACGTTTCACTACCGTAGAGTAGCACCAGCTCGTATACAGTTTGAAATACTTTCATTTTTGTTTTCAGGCTTACTTCTTTCTTCCTAATAAAACTTTTATTTAGTGCCTAGTATAATTTTGTTGTTGATCAACTAGATCATTCATTGTTGATCCTAGATACTTGAAGTCCCCGCAGGGGCCCGCTGTAAAGCGCTTTTTGTTTCTTTTGTTTCTAATTTGATGGGGACATTTTGAACTACACAAGTACACACTACGAAATGTAACTGATTAATAAATTTTAATTTTTGTCTAGGTACTTATTAATAAAAACGAAGAATAACTATTCATCAAAAAATTTGAAATCAAAATTTATTAAGAAACACAGGGAACGCTTTGGTAAGGTTCCTTGCTTGTTTTACCTGATTGCCGAAGTCCTTGTTTAAAGACTAACCGCCGGTGCCTGCCTACACGTGCTAACTCAAACGCTTTTTTTATATTAGCACGATCCATGAATAAGTTGTAGGTAAACTACAAAGTTGCAGAAATTCGGAAACTGAGATATTCAATGCAAGTTTTATACGGTGGGTCATAAAAATAATCCCAATACAATAAGCTAGATGCTCGATACTCGTGTTATACAATGTGAGTTTTTATTGGGCGGTTTATAGGTTAGGGAGTATAGGTTACGACAAGTCTAATCAATGATCTATACATAGTCGTTTTGGTTCTTTTCCTTATTATAATATTTTTTTATGTATGTACTGTTATATTTCTATTTGATATGAAAATTAAATTTTGATAATTATAAACAGAATTCAATTTAATATAAAATATTTTCAATTTTCTCAACCACGGGCATATAAATTTAGAACAACCTGTATACAACAAATTGTTATATTTAATTTTAAGAAGTGATTAAACGAAACTCGGGACAATGCGCTTAGAACAAACAAAGTGAATTGCGCGTACCATTATCGTTGTTCGCGAAAGGTTCGATCATTAGCCTATGCTAAATAAAACTCAAGTGAAATCGATAATAGGTCATTATCGTTGTTCGCGGAAGGTTCGATCATTAGCCGATGCTAAATAAGACTTAGTGGAAATAGAGAATAGGTCATTAAAATTTGTAAATAGTAGAAAGTAATTTTAGAATGGGAATTAACTATTTTCTTTGAAATCCATTAAGCATATTTAGAAAGATTAAAAATTGGTTTTGAGGAAGACTGCGAATGAGAGTTGGTGGTGGAAGGTTGATTTGTGAATCTGGAAGGGATATTTAGAAAGTAGGGAAATGAATGACAAATAGAGATCAGAATGTTTTGAGCTGTCGAGAAGTGAAGTCCAGTAGTAGACGGTAGTGTACGGAGAGTGAGAAAGCCGGTGTAGTTCCGTGAGTGTGGAGTATCTATCGTGGAACGAGAGGTAGGCCAGGTTGAGAGTAAAAGAACCTCCTTGAGCTAAGAGTTCCCGGTAGCTGATTGCAGTTTCGAAAAAGGTAGAACACAGCATCACGACAGAAGCAGGAAACGAGAGCTATACGAGCTAGTTTCAAAGGAGAACATTACTGGAAGCCAGGACGAGGTTTTGATCGCAGCCAAGGATAGCAGGAAACGCGTCTTGTGTGAAGACATTCTCAGTTCACCAGAAAAAGGTCAGTCTCATTTGTTTGGACATGAATGTATGGGTTTTTCGTATTAAATACCACATTTAACATTGAAGAAACATAAGCAATAATATCAGAAAAGCTTCATCAAACTTAAATAGAATTGTTGCTAATAAATCCTAATAGTTAAATGTTAATAAAAACTTTCAATTGGAAACCAAAAGGAAATAAGATTCCCATTTGTAAATGTTATGTTTAAGAAAAATAAGATCTAGCAAATATTAAGCAGTGATTGCCATTTAAATAAAATAAACAATATTTTGATTATAATTGTAACTCATATATGTGTATTATTTTACTCTTTTCTTCCCTATCCCGATTAGGAACCATTGAGAAATACTTAGAAGCCACGAGAGTAAGTAATTAATTTTATAATTCGCCCTGAGATTGAAAACATATTGATATGTGATCTGGTAAATTAATTAGATTATTATTAATACATTGATTAAATTAAATGACATATAAGAATATTATCTCATATCAATAATCAAGATCACATCAGTACATATATTTATGTAGTAGTGTGATTCCCACTGGAAATACGTGAATTAATTTCGCTACTTAGGCGCTAATGTGAAGGTATCCAATGGTTTATCCAAACCTTTAATGGTATAGTTGTCTATTGCGATGCTATTTTCATTGCCAGGTGTTCTCTTGACGATCATGTACTTCGTTTTTAAACCCCATTTGTTGTGCTTCAAGATAAATTTCCCTGAACGCTTCCATTAAGCGTTGCTTGCTCCTACTAATGATAGCTACATCGTTTGCATATGCAGCAATTTGTACTGTTTTGGTATTTATACGGCCGGTTACATTTTAGTTTCTCTGATAAATGCCTCAAAAACTAGGTTGAACAGCATGGTTGAGAGTGCGTTTCCCTGTCTCACTCCCACGTTTTTTTTATGAGCCTGATATGTTTTTTGGTATACCTAGATTACGAAGATCTTCCAGCAATTTGTATCTTTTGAAACCATCAAAAGCTTGTTTAAGCGAAGAAACAGACGAACTAATCTGCAGCCCTACTCTGTGGCGCCACAAAGTAGTTTCCAATGATTATTTTTTTCACCTGTCAAATTCTGACGTTTTTGCTTTTTCAGCCAATCACCACGCGTCGTTCTAGCCAATCATTGAGTGTAATACTGATAAAACAGCCTCTTCCTTGATAAAACAGTCTCTTCCCTGATAAAACTTAAGGTACCCTATATTTCACATAATACGTACATACCTGTGTTTACTAACTTAATTTATGAACAGCCCTGGTACATAGATATTTTAAAAACACTAACCACGATATACTCAGATTTGCTACAGTTTTTATTTTGAAAATAAATATTTCTAAACTTTTCATAAACGTCAAACAGAACCGATGTAAACCGTACACAGAACACAGAACTAATTCTTCTATTTTGTTGCCGATTTCAACAAACCAGTGTTATCACATAAAAGGATTCGAATATTTACAACGTAATATTTTGGAACAATAGTTACTTTTAAAATACACATTATATTAGTAGAATTAGTAAAATAGTTCTAAAATTGCATTCTCCTATTTTATTATTACAAAAACACGGGTGAATAATAATTAAATAAAATGCATTCACCTGGGCGTTAGGCAAAACCAATTACACCACTGCACTGTGGTGAACTCACCCAGCGTAGCTGGGTAAGACCACGAAGCAAGTAGTCCGCGCAATTTTGACCGATTTAAAGGACATCGCACACATCTTATGGAAAATATAATGTCACTCAAATTCAATAAAATTTATACGATTAGATTCATTTTAATATAACGATCAATTCTTATCATTGCGCCAACTCTTAATTATGATTAATTACGGCGCAAATTGCAATTAAAGTTTATCGAAATCACATTTTTGGAGTCCATAAAATGTTAGTTTACAATCATTATTGCTCTGAGTGCTATTCATAACAGCTTAAATCCCGCTGGGCCTAAGCGGATTAGTGAAACTAATCCGCTGATTTATGGAGTACCGAAAATCTGGGTATTTTAAAATATTTTTTCTCTCTCTAACTTATGTACCTTCTTCTTCTTCTACGGCACTACAGTCCAAATTGAGCCTTGGCCTCCTTTATTTTTTGCCTCCACCCTTGCCTGTCTGTGGCTGCTCTTCTCCATACACGGACTCCTAAAAGGGCTTGTGCCAGTCGTACTTCAACAGCGTAGGTGAGAACATCGTTAAAGTATAGAACAATTATTAATAGTGTAGTAGTAATATTAATTATTATTTAATAAATATAGTTATAGTTATAAGGATATTGTGAGTTCCTAGTGCATTTATATGGAGGTGGATACTGAGGGGAAACCCCCTCCTCAACCAGATCCTGGAGAAAATATAGATCCTGTAAATCAGATAAGTGGTTCAAATAATTTAAATTTAGTTATAGATTCTCCTTTAATAAATAAACATGCAAATGAACAAAACAACAAAAATCAGTTTGTATCGAAAGAAAAGTTTGTAGATTCTAGTTTAAATCCAACACCGAGTTTATCGGTTTCTAATGACAACGATAAAAAAGATAAAACAACATTCTTTTATCAGTCTACGGACACGGCTCCTTTTCAAATTTATATTGAAAACAATACGGATAATTATACAGGGCAGTTAAATGCAATAAAAATTGGAGAAATAATATTAACATCATATCCGCAATTAGATAATAAAATAAAACAAATACAGTCTATAGGGAAAAATCGTATTCGGGTATTGTTGAAAGATTATTTAAGTGCTAATATATTAATAAAATCACACATTTTAAAAAATAAAAATTTGTCTGCATACATTCCTAAATTTTTAATATTTCGTTTGGGAATTATTAGACACATTGATAAAGATTTACCAGTTGATTATTTGAAAAATAAAATTAGGGCCTATGATTTTCATCGTAAATTTGAAGTTGAATTTGTTAAAAGAATGAATCGAAAAATAAAAAATTCAAATAACGAAATAGAATTAATACCCACAAGTACCATTTTGGTTTCTTTCAAAAGTCAAACTCTACCTAAGTATGTAGAAATAAATAAGGTTCTTTACGAAGTAGAAGTTTATAAACAAAGGGTTGTAATGTGTAATAATTGTTATCGTTACGGGCATATTGGTAAGCAATGTCGTTCTAAAATAAGATGCTTGAAATGCTCTCAGAATCATGACACAGTAACCTGCTCATCAGAAGAAGTTACAGTAAAGTGTTTTTCTTGCAATGGAAACCATTTTACAAAAGATTTTAGTAGATGCCCAGAATACAATAGACAAGAAAAAATTAAACAAATTATGTCACAGTCAAATTGTTCCTTCAAGGATGCAAATAGTAGTGTTCCTAAAAAAAGTTACGCTGATATAGTATCTAAGCATTTAACTACAACCACAATTGATAATAAAATAGTTAATTCTAATCTAGAACAAAATTCATTATTAAATTCAGTTAATGTTCATGTACCGTCTACATCGTCCAAGTCATTTCCACCAATATCGTACCAGTCCAATACGCGACCCATTTCTCAACGATCAAATCCACATTCATATTCTCAAGCACAATTAAATAGCTTTCCAAAAAAAAGTAAAAGATCGTATCCTTTATCTCCCGATCCTACATTGTCAGAGCACCAGTCCATTGTTAGTTCAGTTAACCTTCCGTTTAAAAAAGGAGGAATTTTGAGCACAGAACAATATCTTTCCAATATCCAAAAAGAAAATAATTCAGAAAACGAAGGTAATGAAATTTCAAACTTAATTTTTCAGATAGTTTTATCAACCATAAATATAATAAAGAGCAAAAATAAATTCGATATACAAGAAAACGAAATTACAAATATTATTAAAACTAGTTTAAATAACCTTTTTGAACATGGATCAGATAACTCTTTGTCAATGGAATCTTAAATCGGCAAATTCAAATAAAGAAAACTTACAATATTTGTTAAATGAGAAAAACATTGATATAGCTTGCTTGTCAGAAACTAGATTTACATCCAATAAATATTTTAATCTTCCAGGCTACAATATTGTGAGGGATGACCGTTTAGACCGCAGTGGTGGTGGAACGGCCATCCTTATTAAGTCGAAACTTTTGTATACGGAACTACCGATCTCTGTTCTCCTACCTAATTGTAATCAAACATCCATTATTGTAAAATGTAATGATAAAAAAAATATTACTATTGTATCGCTATACGTTCCACCAAAAACTAAAATTTCTTTGCATATTTGGGATAAATTCTTCAGTTCTTTTAAGCCACCTGTAATCTTTACAGGAGATTTTAATTCGCATAATATTGCTTGGGGTGGGCCAAACACAGACTGCTACGGCATAACACTTATGAAAGCCCTAGATCGAAATAATCTTGTCTATCTAAACGATGGAACAGCTACATTTATAGGAAATTATTTACAAACTCAGTCAGCTATCGATTTGACAATTTGTTCTCCTTGTATAAAACATTTACTACATTGGCAAACATTGAAGGATCTTTACGGGTCTGATCATATTCCATGCATTACACAAATATATATGTCTCCCAAAATTAATAAATCATTATCTTGTAGAAAATGGAATATTAAAAAGGCTAACTGGGATCTATATTATATGGAGTCCCATGAACAGTTTAGTAAAACAGAAGTTGGTGATTACAATTCTTTTATACAAATTGTAGAAACCATAGCAAACCTTTCTATACCTAAATTTAAATCCAATCAATGTTCAAATAAAAATAAACAATGGTGGAATGAAAAATGCCAGTATTTAGTACAGAAACGAAAAAATAGTTTTCATAAATATATGAATAATCCCACATTAGATAATTTGTTAGAATATAAAAGAACTGATGCTATAGCAAAAAAAACTTTTAAGCAAACTAAAAAAGATAGCTGGATAAATTATTGTAAATCTCTCAATAGATCAGTACCCCTTAAGACTATATGGAAAAAGGTAAATAACTTTAAAAATCGCAAAATCTCTAATCAAACTCAATCAGATCAAGAAGAATGGCGAGCGGAATTTCATAACATTTTAACTCCTCCATATGTATCACCTGATCCAATCTTTCTTGACTGTCCAGGGGTGACAGAACATCATAGTAGTGTCAATTATCTCACCAATCAGTTTTCAAAACAAGAATTAGATACGGCATTTAAAAAGTCTGCCAATACAGCCCCAGGTTTTGATAATATGCATTATTCTATGTTGTTTAATCTTTCTAAACCAGGAAAAATTTTGCTTCTAAATCTACTAAACGATATTTGGTTAAATAAAATCGACATACCTTCACAATGGAAAAACTATATTTTAGTTCCCATACTTAAGCCAGGAAAACCAAAAAATCAAGCATCGTCATATAGGGCCATTTCTTTATCATCATGTGTTTTAAAAACATATGAAAGAATGATAAAATCACGACTAGAATTTTTTTTAGAATCTAATAACCTTATTCATAGTTCTCAATTTGGGTTTCGAAAAAAAAATCGGCATATGAAAACCTGGCCAATATTGTTACAGATATTCAACTATCACTTTCCAATGACCAGTCAACATCAGCTTTATTTTTAGACATAAAAGGGGCATATGACAACGTAAAATTAGATATATTATATTTAAAAATGTGTCAAATGGGAATTCCTCAAAGTCTAGCTAAACACGTATATATTCTATACAACAACAGAAATCTATTTTTCAGAGAAAATAACTCATTCTCTGAATGCAGACAAACATCTATGGGGCTGCCACAAGGTGGTATATTAAGTCCTATATTATATTTAATTTACTCAAGTGATTTAATTGTTGACATCCCACAAAATGTATCTATTTTGCAATATGCCGATGATATTGTTATTTACACTCGTCACAAATCCATTGAGATAGGCCATAAGCAACTTAATTATGCAGTAAAAAATTTAGACAATTGGACTTTCAATAATGGCTTATCAATTTCCGAAGAAAAATCAGTATTAGTTACTTTTACAAGAAAAAGATTTCGTTGTCCTTCTCAAATAAAGTTATCAAAATATGTATTTCCTTACAAATCTTCTATTAAATTTTTAGGAGTAATTTTAGATTGTAAATTAAATTGGAAAGAACACATAAATTATGTAATCAAAAGAACAGAAAATAGTGTAAATTTATTAAAAACTTTCAGTCATTCCTCCTGGGGAGGAGATCCAAAAATAATGTTACTGTTTTATAAAACACTTGTCAGATCTATTTTAGATTATGGTTCTTTATTTTACCATTCTGCAGCTGAATCAAATCTTAAAAAAATAGATCAAATAAAAAACAAATGTCTTCGACTCAGTATTGGATACTTGGGAAGCACGCCTATAGACGTCATGGAAGCTGAAACATGTGAACCACCACTGAACCTGCGTAGAAGATTTTTGTCTGACAAATTCGTATTCAAGTTAAGTTCTCAGAAATCTAAGGTGTTGGCTAAAATATCCAGTTTAGCCAGTATGGTTTTGACATCTAAATATTGGGAGAAGAAAAAAACACCGTTATTAGTTGAAAGTTTTATTACCAATGTACACAGATATGAACAACTTTATCAATCCAATGGTATCCCTTTATGGAATTATCCCTATGAAATGTTTCTATATCCAGTAAAGACTCATATTAATGTTAGATACTTGTGTCAAAACAGTGATATTATACAAAAAGAACATTATCGGGAATGTACAGTTAAGTGGAAGGAGTATGGAAAAATTTATACTGATGGATCGAAATCGGAACATGGAGTTGGTTGTGCCGTTTATTACCCTTCTAAAAATATTAAGTTAATATACAAACTACCAGAAATGTTGTCAATTTTCAGTGCAGAGCTTATTGCCATAAAACTAGCAATTAGTATGTGTTTAGAACAAGAAGATGATAAATTTGTTATATTCACAGACTCTAAAAGTTCTGTAGAAAAACTTAAAAACCTTTGTTTAAATCCTAATTTAAATTATATACTTCTTGATATTTTGGAATTGTATCACAATGTATTAAGTATGGGAAAACAAATTTATATTTCATGGATCAAAGCCCATTCAGGTATAGAAGAAAATGAAGAAGTGGATTTCTTAGCAAAAAATGGTGCGAAAAATGGAAGAATACTCGGATCAAAAATACCAGAGTCTGACTTTATTCCAATTTTTCGAAAGGAACTAAAGGAAAATTGGCAGCTAAAATATGAATTAGGAGAGAAGGGACAGTTTTTTAAGAATATACAACCAAAAATAAGGGACAAACCATGGTTTGAGAATATATGTAATCGTTCAATTATTCGGATTATAAGTCGAATGCGCTGTAATCATGCCTTATTTCCCGTGTATAAATGTAAAATAGGTTTGTTAGATAATAATAAATGTCTTTGTGATGAAATTGCCGATTTACAACATATTATTTTAGAATGTCCTTTAAAAAAATTAGAAATTGACAAGCTTTATCAAAATTTAATATCTTACAATATGAAATTTCCAATAAATTTTTCAAATCTATTGACATTAGAGGATAATAGTATTTATAATATTATATATCAGTATGTAAAATCTACTAACATTACATTGTAAGCAGTATTGCGACAGACAAAAAAAATTTTTTTCATTGTAAGCCTAAACCGAAAAAATAATTAAAAAAATAAATAAAAAAGACAAACAACAAAATAAAATATGTACTAAAAAATAAAAAAATAATAATAATAATATAAAAAAACAAAACAATAAAAAATACATAAATCCTAATAAAACGAAGTGAAATAAAAAAATTAAAAAAAAAACAAAAAAAAAAACAAAAAAAATACATAAAAAAAAATAATAAAAATATGCAAACAAAATCATTAGGCATTTACTAACATACCAATATTGTATTGTATACAAATTATTGTTACTCAATGTACCACGTATATAAATGTAAGTGTATAAGTAAGCAATGGTTGATAAAACTATAAGAAAACATGACTGGCCTTTTGGCTACGCCAGTGCCATTAACTTAGTTAAAAAAAAAAAAAAAAAGGGCTTGTGCGTCGCTGTTTACTGTGTCTTCCCAGCGCTTTCGTGGCTTCCCAACCGGTCTCTTTCCTTGCATTCTAGCATTCAGTGCTCGTTTTGGTAGCCTATCCTCTCCCATTCTTAACCTAACTTATGTACCTACCCATTTGATTTCAGATTTATTTATATCAATTTCTGCTCTTCTTTTTGAAAATAGAGAGTTGGCGCAATGATAAGATTTGATCGTTAATTTAAAACGAATCTATTGGTATAAATTTTATTGAATTTGAGTGACATTATATTTTCCATAAGATGTGTGCGATGTCCTTTTCGCGATTTAACATCGTCATAATTTAATTTAAACAAAATGGACGTTAGCGTTAGATTTGGTGACAATAATCATGAACAAATTAAAGATTTGTTAAAAAATAATACGCCTCAAAATACAATTAAGACAAAAAGGTATGTTTGGACACAATTTGAGCAATGTTGCACAGTAAGGAACTATCAGTTGAATGATAATACAAGTATTCAAGAAATTGCAAAAGTTCTTGAAGATTGGGGAATGAATATGAAGAAAGTGAATGGTGAAGATTACAAGGAATACTCTGTTAAAACTATTTGGAATGTAACAGCCAAAATGATTCAAGAAAAATATTTTTCAGAGTTTAATATAAGTTTTAACCCGTTTATCGACATTGAATTTAAGAAGGCAAGAGACGTGAGAAATGTAAAAAGGAAAGAGTTACAAAGTCGTCCCGAAAAAAGAAAACAAAGTGCTATAGAGCTGGACGAAAAAGAGTATTTGAGTATTATAGACTCGTGCGATGAAAATAATCCGCTAGGATTAGAGATGAAATTTTTTCATGTTGTCTCTTACGAGTTAGCATGGCGCTGTGGTGAGGGTGTTCATTGTAGAATTGATTATTTCAAATATGAAATAAATAATGCCGGCAAAGAAACAGGAAGGATTGAATATAATCCAATTTTTACCAAAACATGCCAAGGTGATCAAAAAAAGTGTTAGGATTCAAAATGGCTGACACCAAACATTAAAGATCCAGAAAGGTGCCCAATAAGACTATATAAAAAATCATGGAGAAGCGTGGTAAAAATATTACCAGCGATAGATTTTTCCTTACCCCAAATCCATACTGGCAAACAGGTAATGGAATATGGTATAAAAATACTCCCATTGGAGCAAATGAAATGGCTAAATGGTTGAAGAACTCTGCAAAAAAATGCGGATTGGACACACAAAACCGAAAAATAACAAATCATTCAAGCCGATCCAGTGTAGTATCTCATCTTGTTAAGGCAGGAATTCAAGAACAGGAGGCAATAAAAATAACTGGACATGCCACAGCTTCTTCGTTAAAACCTTATTTACAAGTTAATGAAGAACATCATAAAAAAATTATTAATAAACTTAGAACAACTACTACAACTGAGTGCATTGCCAGTACATCAACTGCGACTGTAATTAATGATACTGAAAGTGACGACAGATTAGACGTTACGAACGACATTGGAAAATCTCATATTAGTTATAAAAATTGTGTTTTTAATAATTGTTCATTTTCGATTTAAACAGTTTTTTATGTATTAACAATATAATAAATAAATTGGTTCATTTTTAAATCATAAAATAATTTATCTATAACCTACTTAAGACATTGATCCTAGTTGTCTTAAAAATATTTCACAGATGCCCGTATTTACTAATAATACATATTGGTTCACAAAATAATCTTTTCAAATACCACTCGTCCTCTAAATTTTGCTTGATAAATTTTTTCGTTTTCATACTTAAACTTCTTTATTTAGGGTAAAATCACTCGTCCTTCGGACTCGTGATTTTATCATTCGGTTTGTTTTCGTAATTTTACCAAATAAAGAAGTTTTCGTGAAAAAAAAAATGTATCGATAAAATTTAGAGGACTCGTAGTATTACCTTTGATTAACCGTAAATTCTTATGTAAATGAAACGTGCCATTCCAGACGAGCGACAGTGGCCAGCCACTTCTCAGGATTCGAAAACATTAATGCATTTAAAACGCATTGGCGCAAAATTTTGGCCTACGCCCTTAAAGTCTACATACATAATATATGTAGTTCTATGTGCTAGCATTTCCTCTTATCTCCTTTCTTATATATTGGCTATATAAAGCCACCGGCCCATTCCTCCAGCATTTACTCCTTGGTACATATTAACCCTTAAACGCCCAACCTTTTTTAGGTTCCATGTATGCCCAAGGGTGGGTAAAAAATGTCCACCTCGAAAATAGCTAATATATTTATTGAGAGCTGTTGGAAATGGATTAAACTTAAGAATCTTCTGCTTAATAAACACAGCATCTTCTAAAATATCAATATAAACAATTTACAAACCTTACAACAAAATTACAATGTACATCAAAATTAATATACCAGTAAAAGCCAGTAATTCAGATTTGTCGATTTTCTCCACATTCTTCTTTTCAGCCTCCTCATTGGCGGATAATTATGTCGATTATGAAATTATACGTCGATAATTATATGGATTAAGTTCCTACTAACGAGAAATGATACAGAAACCTTTATTAACAAGTTTTACCAAGGGTGTACTTTTTGTGCACACTCATATTTGACTCAAGATATTACTTTTATTTTTAAAAATATCGGTAGAACCAAATTAATATTCGATAAAGGGCTGTCTTTTTAACAATAAATAATTTTTGAAAAATTTTTAAACACGTAATAAGTATGTTACAAGGGAATACGCATTAGGTGGACAATTTTTACCCACCCTTGGGCGTTTAAGGGTTAATGCTATTAAATAATAATTAATTCTTCCCCAGAGTTCGGCCCTCCACCTTTTAATAATTCTGACGAAATTCCGTCCGATCCTGGCGCTTTATTGTTTTTTTACTTTATTTATTATTTGAACCACTTCTTCATAACTCGGATTTTCAATTTGATGCTACGCCGTATTATATAGTTTTGATAATTTTCGTTGTTTGTATTCATCAAAATAATCCATCTCGTTATAAGTTTTTACTCCTATGTTAGTAATTATCCATCTTTGTCTTTGCACGTTGTCAGTTTTACTCTAAATGACTGTGTGCTTTTTTTATACTTTTATAGAATTTTCTGGTTTCGTGTCTATTGTTATGCTCTAAGATTCCTATACTTGTTTCTTGAAACCCTCCTTTTTTTTCTTCTGCATATTCTAGTCGCTTGTATTCTCTTTTCCCTGCTATTAGTTGTGTTTGTTTCAAGTTTCCTGGGGTAATTACCAGAGAACAGCAGTTCTTGTCAGTGGCGCACAATACCCCTACATGCGACACTATATTTATATACACGAAATTTTCGAATTTCTAAATCTGACTAAATTGAAAATTGGGCCAAATCCCATCTTAAAGTTTAGGAAAAGATTCGCCCATCCATATGTCCACTTTCCATTTTGGTCCAAGGGTGTGGATTTTACGGCCCTTCCCATTTAGGATCTGTTTGTCGTTCTCGTCCCCAAAACTCCCAAAAATTTCAAACCTTTCGAGTTCGAGCATAGTCCGAACTTTACGGTTTCTGGTAGTACTGATCATTACCATTCCAACGCATGTCTAATTTTGAAAATCAGTTATACCATTCAAAAGTTACCGAGCTCAGAAATATGACTCAATTTTTATTTAAAAAGGGGAAAATGTTTGTGGATGTATGTATTGTTATGCTCTACTTTTTCTATTTCTTTAGATTAATTAGCAAATTCTTAATTTAATTGATTATTCAATTATTTCATTTCTTGCCTATGTAAAAACACAACTAAATTCCAATTAAATTTTACAATCAATTTTATTCTCAGGGGTAATCTTGTATTTGATACAATACCTGTGATCTGTGGCTTCTAGTATTTCTGGTCGCTTACTTCTTCCAGGGTAGAAACAGGGAAATTGAAAACACTCAAAATCATATAAATGTAATCTATTGTTTTTATCAAATAAGCCGTGTACATAAGATTAAAAAAAAAGAATGTGTGTGTACTTTGTACGCACGTAAGAAGTTATACTTCTACTACATATTATCTGATTTTTAAGGCAGTACCAAAAATTTAAAAAAATAAAAGAATAAAACGCACACAAACACATTGAAAAATGCCACAAAGAAAAAATTATTTCTGAACGATAATAATTGTTGGCAAAAATTTTAAATACGCATTTTCTGAAAAAAAAAATTATATAACAAATATACTTACAATCATAAAATGCATAAAAAAATAAAAAAAATAAAACTTGCATCGGGAATCGAACCCGTGACTTTCGGGGCGCTTTGATTCGTAATCGAAGCTTAGACTCACTCGTCCAATTCCACATTATTTGTCATGTGGGAAAATAGGGTAACTGAACGTTTTACTGTTTGACAGTTGTTTTGAATATAATTAAATTATGTAGTTTAAATTTTGTGGGAGAAAATATTAAAATATGTATAATATAATATAAAACAGTAAGAAAACAATATATTAGATGAAGATTGGTAGAACTTTTGTTGGTAATCAAATTAAGTATGTAAATCAAAGCATTACATACCTACTAGATAAATAAATCTACGCCAAAAAATCATAATTTAAAAATAAAAATCGGACCTAATTTGGGATTTCTCTCTAAAATCCCCATTCTTGAGAAAATAAATGTACAGTAGAGCGTCGATTATCCGAACGTCGATCAACCGAACGACCGCTTATTCGAACTATCGACTCCCGCGTCCCGCACTCGAATACCGAGCAAGCCTTAGTAACTGACGCTTAAAATATCTTCATTTTTCTTCAATATTGTATCCAAAAATAATTATGTTGTTGCAAAGACTGCACTTTTTTGTTTAGTTGCTAGTTGTCATTATCAAGATATAAATAAATATGTAGGTATATAAATATGGCTTTTATTAACTTGTGGATAAATATGTATGACTATAAATATGTATCAATATATTGTAGTTCGATTATCCGAACAAATCGGTTTTCCGAACACCTATGTCCTCCAATTAGTTCGGATAATCGACGCTCTACTGTATTTCAACCTAATCCAAATGTATAATTACAATATGATTATAATAAAAACTACTTACCAAATTAGAATGAGTTTTCCTTGTCCAAAATAGTCCAAAAGTCCAAAAATATAGGTATATGAAAACTATTTAAAAAGGCAGTATAACTATTAACTAACTTTTGTTTGTTGTTTCTTTTCACACAAATTTTAAAACGCAACAACCATAAATAATCAAACTACAGCTGTACCACAGCCGCCATATTGAATAATTTTTGACATGTCATTTGAACATCCAATCAGAACAAAGTTATAATGCGCATGCGCCGGGATCATAGGTTTTAACATATAAAAATTCACCCTCATATCGCCGGCAAAGAAGTATAACTTCAAAATACTAAAATTTAACTTTGTTGCAACAATCTCTAACTTAATAAATTAAACTCTAACTCTGATATCTCCTTGTTTTGACAAAATATTTATTTGATTAGTTTCTTATTTACTCATACTAAATTGAATGAATTTACTTTTCTTCTTTTGAATTGATTTCTCAAATTTGAAATGACTAACTGCGTTAAAAAATTGTTCAATAAACAAATAAACAAATATGGTTTTGATATAAATAAATTTTCTCAATTCCGACAAATGATTTGACTAACCTTTTATTCTTCACTCCCTCTTTTTCTGGATTGCGCCGTCCTTGATTCTCCCAACACGTACTCTCTGGATGTTGCGAAAAAGTACCTCTCGTCCAAACTGCTTCCAAGAAAAACACACAGGACTTGCTCGAATATCTTGTGCACAAACGGATAATAATCAGCTACTCGTTCTAGACAAAACAAAGGAATCTCCCTCGGACCAGGAAAATTAACTCTTCAACCGGTCAACGATTTGGTTTCAACTTGATTCTGCTCGCAAAGGCCGATCACACCACTCTACACTGATTCTACTCTTTATAAAAAATTGGACTGCTCTCTTGCGATGTCAATTACACAGTGTCTTTATTTTTCTCTCAAATCCATACTCTCACATTCATTATCCCTTCTCCTGATATTTTCCATCCAATAGACAACAACCTCTCTCAAACCATTTATTTCTTAAGAAACTAAATATTCTTCCAACAACTTTTAAAATTTGTCAAATTTCCAAGAATATCATAATTAGTTCTTTACTACTTTCTACTTTTACAACTAAAAACTAATACAGTTTGTTTACCACATTAAAATACCTTCCCGGAAGGATCTTAAAACCGTCTTTGCTTTCGACCACGATGTTCACTATCTAATCACCGCATTGTTTGTTCATGTCCTTTCACCGCATTATTTGTCGTTTCACTTTTTCCCGAAACACTTGCTTAATAGCAAAATTAAATTCTAAACAATTTTGGTGATATACAGGGTGATGAAAAACTATGATTTCATAGTCGTTGATATAAATTTAATTTTTTCTGAATTTCTTTACAAAAAAAAAACAATTCTACAACAGTATGTATGAGGAAAAGTTACACCGATCTGAATTTTTCTTTCTGTGTTTCAAGAGGGGGTCAGGGCCGATTCAGAACCGGTGTAGTTTGTGACTTTTGACCACCCATAAGCCAGTTATAGGGGTAGGTAGATACAAAGTGGCCTATTTTTTGAGCGTATATATCTTAGGTTCAAGGAGAGACAGGAAAACCGCAAATACACCAAATCAATAGCGTTGAGTTAAGTTTTCAAATGGTGCATAAGCAAGCGGTCAAGATCATACCTACACACGGCTCAGTATAGCCGAAAAACTGAAAAATTAAACTTTGAAAATTTTGGTTTTTCGACAATTACCCAAAATTTCAACCTACGAATTGCGCCAATAACTGAGCGTTTGTAGGAGGACTCATATACCTCATATCTGAGAAAATTCGATTTTTAAGTTATAGGTTTCATAAGTTTGATTAAATCTATTTTTTATGGGGAAAAACGGTTTTTCAAGATCAATAATTCCTGTAATACCTTCAGTTATCATACTTGACCTTACATGCATCAGATACTAGTCAATAGGTTTCAAACTCATGTTTAGTGATTAAAATCTGTTAAGCCGTTTCGAAGTTATCACGCTTAAAAGTATAATCCATTTGACCATTATCGCCGAAATGGTTTATGTAGTTGTAGTGGTTACGACGCTAAATTTGATAGGGAAATCCGAGTTCATTTACAGGACATCCCAATATTTTTTTCAATCTATTTCGAATAGGAAAAAAATCTAGTGTACATTCGATGGACACTAGATCATTGGAGAGATAATGTTAGAAAGGCGACCATTTATAACGCTTAACGTGGAATCGAGAAACATTACATTCAACTTCATACTTTTAATTTATAAATAACTTTGAAAAATTCCTGATACAAGAATAAAAAACCGCTAAACGCCGTAAAAATGAGTGGCGCATACAATATTCCAGCTACAAAAGAGCTGATATAAATATTACGTGGCGCGAAAATGTGTTTTCATTTTGATGGAAAATAGAATTATAGTTTTATTTTAAAAGATGTTTCCATAATATTTGCTAAATTTGAAGTAAAACACAAAAGAACTTCAAAATACAAACTCTATCAAAGTTACTCTTTTGTGGTGCGTTTTACTTCAAATTTAGCAAATATTATGGAAACATCTTTTAAAATAAAACTAGAAATTTATTTTCCATCAAAATGAAAATACATTTTCGCGCCACGTAATATTCATATCAGCTCTTTTGTAGCTGGAATATTGTATGCGCCACTCATTTTTACGGCGTTTAGCGGTTTTTTGTTCTTGTATAATAAACAGCAAAAACTAAAATACCTAATATTAATATGTTTTATGTTTTCAATATCGCCCTCTGTATGCAATAGGTTAATAAAAAATTACAGGCTACGCGGCAATTCTGACCTAAATCTGATAACACCTTCCATCTGTGATTTATTATTATGATTTATGGCCCACCGTAAGTTGGATCTACATCCACCGCTCCTTTTCTCTTCCGCTTGCTGATAACATCGCGGATGAAGGTAATTTCGCCATATCGCAATAATTTGACTTTCAATATGATGATGTAAACTAATATCCTAAACAGTTGCTAAACCAATTATGTCCTGATGAAGACAACTAATTTCGAAACAAAGTTTGGAACGCAACACTTGTTTGCTCGAGATAAGTGACATGTTTGATCAATTTTATTTAAGGAAAACAGTGTTTAGTTGGTAAAGTTTAAATAGTGTTTGTTTGGTGTATATAAAATTAAAATAATTCATGATTGAGTATTATCAATGTAAAGTTTTAACGCAATCAGATAATCAAAATGCTAGATAACGCTAGAATAATTCGAATTAGTGAATCGAATGTTCCACGATATTAATTGAGGACCCTAGAAGTAAAGGGGTATAAGTGACATTTTTGTAAATATTGAGATAACTGCACCACTGAACTGGAAATATTTCATTCTATTTGGAGGTAAAGAGATCTAAGCGATAAGTCTAACAGGTGCTGCTTTCTAGCGGCAAGTTACTTAACCTCTAAGCCAACTATGAGTAAGGCTTGGAAGAGAAGAGATACAAGTGCGATTATACCCCTGTTCCACTGTGTCAGACTGTTAGTTGAGTTTGTTAACATTTTGGATGGGTAGTTGTATAACTCCTCTAAAGTAATATTACTTTGTTGTTAAAGTGAAACTTTATTGTACACTGCAGTGTTTTACCTTATAAACTACAGTGTTTTAAGAAGAGTTCGAACAAAATTTCTGAAAGGGCAACTGAAATCATAAAAGAGCATATTAATAAGATCCCTAGGTACACAAGCCACTACACTAGAAATAAGACTCCAAATAGAAGGTATCTTCCTCAGAAGCATAATTTGAAAATAATGTAGGTACAAACTTTGTTGTGATTTCTGTAAGGAGAAAAAACAGGAAGAACCTGTAAATGAAATATTTTACAGAAATATTTTTAATACTCAGTTCAACCTTAGTTTCAAAAGACCAAGTATACAGACACATGTGACAAATTTCAGATAAAAATAAATTACGGTTCGGCAGAAGAAAAAGATGTAGCTCAGAGAGAAAGGCGGAAGCCGTAAGAACAGCAAAAGACGAGTGCCATGACCTAAGGAATGCTAGCAAAGTTGTGATCATCTTCGACTTGTAAAAAAACTATGCCAACTCTGAATGTGTCAACTCCTAAAGCATATTATTTAAGGGGATGGGTACGAACTTTCGGCTTCAATGCTATTTAAATGGGATTCATTTTTTTCGAATCCTGAGAAAACTAATAAGTATTTTTGAAAAATTTAAACACAGAATGAAAGAACACGTTATTACTAAAAAGTCCCTGAAAATTTCTATAATGTATATTTTAATAAGTTACAGGGGTGAAAAACTAAGAGAAAATTTAATGCGATTTTGAATTTCAAATATCTCATTCAAAAGAAACTTTTTATTCCTTCTAATAGACTTTCGGCCCTCGGTAATAAAGTAATTTTTCATTCTGCGTTTAAATTTTTCAACAATACTTATTAGTTTTCTCAGGATTCGAAGAAAATGATTACATTTGAAATACATTGAAAATTTTGACAGGCGTCAAAATGTTCCTTTCCTCTTAAGGCAACTAAGGAAGTATACGCTGTGAGCTCGTACGTAGAGGGGATATTTACAAATTCGCGAACGCCAGTAGTGACAAGTTTGTAAACGTTTACTGGAAATTTGACATAAATGTCGAAAGTGATTAATTTAAAATTAAAATTAAAAACATTAATTATAAACAATATTAGTTGGTCAAAGCTGTGGTATATATTTTTACCTTAAATATACTTACGTTTTAAATACTGAATTTAAGTTTTTTTAATGTTCCGTAATATCTAATTATAAATAATCTATTATAATCTTAACGCCATCTACACGATTATTGTCAAAGTATCCGAAGTAAGAAATTGATATTTTATCAATAGAACGTCAAAATAATTAGAAAAATCTTAAAAAAATCGATTACAATTTAATTACTTTTTTGCGTTGTAAATATTAAGCGATAACAATTAAATAATAAATTTAAAAATTACCGGTAAAAGTTGAATTAGTAACCGCTAGGAGCGACACCAGCGAAGCTCAGAGCGTATACGCTGTGAGCTTCGCTGGTGTCGCTCCTGGCGGATTACTAATCAACTTTCACTGGTAATTTTTAAATTTATTATTTAATTGTTATCGCTTAATATTTACAACGCAAAAAAGTAATTAAATTATAATCGATTTTTTTAAGATTTTGCTAATCATTTTGACGTTCTATTGATAAAATATGAATTTCTTACTTCAGATACTTTAACAATTATCGTGTAGATGGCGGTAAGATTAATATATTAATTTATAATTAGATATTACGGAACATTAAAAAAACTTAAATTCAGTATTTAAAACGTAAGTATATTTAAGGTAAAAATATATACCACAGCTTTGACCAACTAATATTGTTTATAATTAATGTTTTTAATTTTAATTTTAAATTAATCACTTTGACATTTATGTCAAATTTCCGGTAAACGTTTACAAACTTGTCACTACTGGCGTTCGCGAATTTGTAAATATCCCCTCTACGTACGAGCTCACAGCGTATACCTTAGGGGTCCATTACAGACTGGAACGACCCATTTCCTTATGTGACACGAAAGTCAGGTGTCACGTGGATGTCAGGAAATATCTTGTTTTCTAAATTATATCAGAAGCCTTCCCCCATCTGTGAAACACATAACTACATTTAACGACAATTGTGGAGGTCAAAACAAGAGTCATCTGACAGTCAAATTTTGGCTCTACATTGTCAGAAATACTCATATTCAAACAGTAGATCATTGCTTTTTTATTAAGTTTAAGTTGCCATTCTTATAATGAGTGTGACCAAGACTTTGGTTTAATAGAGTTAAAAAAGAAAAGAAGCAAAAAGGACCTGTATGTACCTCAACATTGGATGGAGCTGGTAACATCTAACAAGTAGAAACCCACTTGATATGGCAAAATATCTGTCCTTCTGCCAGATCTCTTGCCAGTACCAATTGACAGAAGGTCTCTCAATAAGCAAGCTAAATGTTTAAATTTTCAACAGTTACTCAACTATGTAGCTCCAATTTACTATAAGTTTTTCACAAATCTGCGATATGATGGTCAACAAGCTGGAGAACTAGCAAACTCAGAAGAAGCAGAAGTAGAAAATGATGATTTGGATCATCATTACGACACTGATGTCGATGGATCAGAAGTCAATTATGTATTAGTGCTATGGTGAAGAATAAATTTGTGCAAAAACTATATAATCTTTTTACATTTTTTACCTTTATGTTGCATTTCTTAGAAGTAAAGGGGTACAAGTGCTAAGTGCTACTTATCAACCTAAAAATGGCTTCAAAATTAGTAAACTTGATAAAATTATGATTTTTTGTTACAACTAATAATAACAATGCCCACAATTACTAAACCGGAGAAAAAAAATTAGCATTAAGAAATCATGGCAATTACAGTGAAGGCTGAACTTTGAACGGTGTTTACTCAAAATTTACTTTTTGTCACTTATACCCCTTTATACTTCTAGCGTCCTCAATTATAACAAAATATAAACTGCTCATCAATAATCTGATATTATAATCGGTATGCGAATAAAGATCTTTGCAGAAAGCTTTTCGGAAATATAGATATTTTACAGTGAGTCCATTAAAGAACCCCGTTTCACTTTAGGTTCAGTAACGTAGGTAGCTGATTTGAAATAGTTTGATAACTCTACCATCATCGGACATTTACGTCATACGTGACTGTGAGAAAAATTAAAATATGATTAACCCAATTCGAGAGTATTAGCTGGGGATTCTTCAAATGTATAAAATTGTTTATTCCCAAATTACCACATAACAATCTTTAATTACTGATATACTTCTCGGTACTATTGAAGAAGTAGCTTAAAAAGAGACGTTGCTTCCATTACAGATTATTGTTTAGCCATCTCTTTGTGGTGTGATTACTATAGATTCCAATATTTCATTATGAAAGCAATTGTGTTACCTTTGTTTATTGTTGCTGCTTTGGTAAATATAAATCTTTAATACTTTTACTAAAAGTTAATATTTGTATAAATTTTTGTAAATTATAATATAATTTTTGGAGGATTAGTTGTCTGATAGTTTGAGTAACTGCTTACTTTTTTCAATTTTCCCCTTTTCTTTATTTGTTAACAGGTTTCTTTATTAGAAATGTATTTGTTTTTATTATTTTATCTTGTTATCTATTAATGCTTCACATTTTGGTCAACAATATTTGTTTTAAAATTTATAACGTAAAAATTCTAATTAAAAATATTATACAGTGCGGAGGAACATGTCAACTAAAACTGTTACTGTCACATACAATATAATGCAAATTTATACGTATCTGTTGATAATTTTCCACCTCTACTAGCTTCATCTCCTTGTATTTCACAACGTATAATGTTTTCCATCTTTTTCGTTATTTTGCTGATTATTAGCGCATCCATCACTATATTGTGCAGGAAGTGCAGAAAAGTACTAACTTCTCACGAGTTTGAAATTTAAACGAATGAGAAATTACCTTTCTGCACGTGTTATACACTATAGGTTTTCTGTAACTAAACTTTTTCTTCCATAAACTGTTTGTATGTAGATTCATATTAATAATAATTTATTATCATAAGTTTGATGATACTAAATTGACTTGTTCTCTTAATTCTGGTAAAGTATTTTCAGTTTTAAAAGCAGCATACATTAAGCACCAAGGAAAGTTGCTCTGTAGTTTCGCTGTAATCTGATCCAAAACTAATGAGAATAAATACAATCCTTACAAATTTACCGGGGGCTCCTTGCTCCTTTCTTATTTATTGTCCACCATAGAATCTCTCGGGGAACTCTATCAGATGCTTTGGCATACCAATTAATACCATATGAACGTTTGTTTTTCTATTTCTATATTTTTCATCAACTGCCTTATAATGAAAATTACATATGTTTGTTGATGTGCCTCGCACAAATCCAAACTGATTATAGGATATTTGGTTTCTTCACGGATCTCGGATCCGTCATTAAATTAATCTCTCCCATATTTTTATGGTGTGACTAAGTACAGTGGAACCTCGATAACTCGGATTAATCGGGACCACGACCGATCCGGGTTATCGAAAATCCGAGATAGCCGGAGAATATGGTAAAAATTAATAAAATACGGTATACTTACAGATAAACTCCGTTAGAATTGAAATAACATGAAATATTTTTATAAATATGCATAGTACATATTACTACCTACTCATTACAATTCTAAAAAAAACACCAAACCCAAACAATACAAGACACACAATACTAAAGACCATTGTTTATAAAAGAATTTTTTAAATAGTCTTTCCTAAACAATGCTGACAGTTTGAAATAAAAAGGAATAGATACTACAGACAGCTGGCTGTTGTTTCTGCGGCGTGTACTATGAGTAATTTTTAATCTCGTGTTCAAATTACACACATAAGTACACGACACAGAGAGTCTAGACACATTATCTCTCAAATATTATATTACATACACTTTTATTGTTGAAAGGATTGTCTGATAATTAACTATTTTGATTGGAAATAAGCCACAATTAAATTGAAAAATACAAAATATTGAAAATCAAAATTTTTATCTGATGAAAATCGGTCCGGGTTAGCCGGACTTCCGGGTTATCGGGGGCCGACTTATCGGGGTTCCACTGTACTTTTATGACCATGTACATTGTTGTATAGTTTGTACATTGTTGTATATCTCCCTTTTCTTTGTAAACAGTAAACAGCTACTAATATACTGCTTCTCCATTCGTGTGGCATTTGTCCAACTTCCATCATTCTATGAAATAAACATGTTAGCTAGGTTCTTCCTGTCTCTTCAAGTGCTCCCCACACTTCACCAGAAAGATCATTTGCTCCAACTGCTTTTGCTTTCTTTATTTTTTGAAGTAGGTATTTGAACGACTTCGTCGTTCGTAATTACAAAGGTCTTATTACCAAGGTTTTTTAATTACTTTGTTAAATTATATGTCATCATTATTATTTTTTGTTCTAGGCAAGCTATGGAGATGCTTTATTTGAGAAAAGCCTTTTTGAAGGAGGACATCATGGAATAAAACACTATTTCAAAAACTTCCTCCTTCCAATCCATGAGAAGTCCTTTCTTCACAGTATTCATCTAGATTGCCAAAGAGAGAGTTCATGTGAGCTTGAGTATCTACAAAATCCATTCGAATATATGGACTATGAACCTTTGGGAAACTACATGTTGTGCATGTCTAAAAGATACGGATTCATGGGACGTCATGGACATTTAAAGTTGAAACACTTAAGACATAAACTTAGAATGATCTGCGGTAAAGAAGATCCTGAATTTTACATCCATGCTTGTGCGGTTCCCTCCCTCAACCCTATTCACACAGCCAGTAACCTTTGGAAATGTTTGGATCACCATGGTTTTCACTTCCTTAGGAAATTATTCTAGTATATTGTTGTGATTAGTATTTAAAATGTAATTTATTTATAAATATAATTTAAACAATTATTTTTTTGCAATTCTGGTATTATTTTTTTATAAGTTTACCACTCAGGAAATTAACAGGATATAAACGGAGGAAAAAGATATAATGGCAAGATAGAAAGAGTACATTACTACAGAAATGATAAAATACATGGGACGACAAGGAGAAGATCTCCTTCTGGAAATACTTAATAAAAGCTGGAAAGAAGGATTAATACCAAAAGACTGGGAAATAGGCATCATATTACCGATCCACAAAAAAGGAGATACCAAAGATTGCAATAACTACCGAGGAATTACGTTGTTGAGTACAGTCTTGAAAGTGTATGAAAGACTATTGGAGAACAGATTGAGACCAATTTATTGGACCTACATTAGAAGAGTCTCAAAGCGGTTTTAGGAAGGGAAGAAGCGTCCAGGATCATATATTTGCAATAAACCAGATCATTGATAAAGTTCTAAAGAGGAAAAAAGCGTATTTTGCATTTATGGATTTAGAAAAGGCTTTTGACAGAGTACTCCAGAACAAAGTTTGGGAAAGTCTTAATAGAAGAGGAACTCCAGAGAAGCTACTAACAGCCATACGAAGCCTATACATAAAAAATGAAAACTATATCGCAACTAAAAACATGAAATCACAAACTTTTAAGACTGGTAACGGACTACGACAAGGAGCCCACTACTTTTCATAGTTTTTATGGATGACATCATTAAAATATGCAATGAGAGAACTCACAAACTATATATTGGAGTAAGAAATCTGCAACATGTAGGAATATCTGAATGCCCCTTTGCCGATGATGTAGTAATCATGACTGGAAACGAAAAAGACCTAAAAAAGAATATTACAATCTGGAATGAAGCACTAAAATAAAACAATATGGGAATAAATGGGAAGAAAACGAAAGCTATGGCAATAGCAGAAGAAAAGCAAAATTTGAGAATAAAGTTAGAAAACCAAGAAATAGAGCAAGTTAGCCAATTCCAATATTTGGGAGTAATAATAAATGAAAATGAAGGACAATAAACCAAAGTGAAAGAACGAATAAATAAAGCAACGAAATTGAACTTCGCTATAAACAATACATTTATAAATAAAAAAGAAGTGTCTAGGAAAACCAAAATAACTGTGTATAAATCAATGTACAGACCAGTACTCACCTATGGATGTGAATCCTATACCTAAGAAGAAGAAGTGAAATACCTAAGAAGAGTAAGAGAATGACTAAAATGGATAAAATGAGAAATCAGCAAATAAGAAATGATTTAAAAGTACAACCAGTTTTAGAATTTATAGAAGAGAGACAGCTTAGTTGGTGGAGGCATCTCCAAAGAATGGACGGCAAGCGACTAACAAGAACAATATGGGAAGCAAGAAGCGACTCATGAAGAAGGAGTGGAAGACCAAAAGAAACATGGGATGATGCGATAGCAAAAATAATGAAAAATCGTAATAAGCCCTGGAGAGAAGCCAAGATGTTAGCTAGGAACAAAAAGGAATGGAGCAGATTTGTAGATAAGAATTAAAGAGTTGTTTGTTATCCCTACACCTTACGGTACAAGGTATTATGATTATATATATTATGTATAAAAGTTCACTATTCTTTTCTGTTTTCCTGTGTGCCGGTTTTCTTTTTGATGTGCCCATCCATGACAAATGTTGGTGATCATCATGGCAATCTTTATCTTAATGTTCTTTCGCGTCCTGGACCTTGCTTTCCAAATATTTTTCGATGCAAGGTATCTTGTGGAAAGGCATATCTGGATTCATTTCGCTTAATACGAGTATGTCCGAAGTATTGTAACTGTCCAGATTTTATGGTGGTTTTCTGTGTGGACCTCTAGGTTCTTCTTTATTCTTTTGATGACCTTCTCATTTGTGACTCGGTGAGTCCACGGGATTTTAAGTACTATTTAGTATTCTTCGATAGAATAGAATAGAATAGAAATATGCTTTATTGTCACTGAAAATACAAATTTTATGGACAAAGCTTAATTAAAGTCAGAAAAAATAAATAAATAATATCTAACAATAACAATAACAAATACAATTTTCTGAATTATATTTACATACTTAAATATAATATACATAATATACATAAATACAAAATATAAGTTAATAAAGTAAAGAAAAAAAAACAAAATCGATATATTGCAACAATTTATAGAAATTGCAAAGTGAATATACAACAAAGTAAACTATTTATAGACATAGGAACTAAGAAGTTTAAGCTGCTGCATGTGACACCCAAATATAGATAAGTTTGGTTACTTGTACATTACTGTAATTTCTTAGTTAGTCATTAAGAAACTCTTCTACTGAATAATATGGTCTTTTAGATAGATGAGCTTTTGTCAGTTTACGGAACTTGGGGAAAGATGTTGCAGATTTGAGTTGTAAAGGAAGATGGTTGTATAGTTTTTTTGCGGAATATAATATATATTTCTTTACTAACTCAGAGGACGGGATCGGTAAATAGACATCAAAATTTGAATTTCTGGTGGAGTAGTCATGACGAGGCCTTGCTGGAAAGACATGCATGTGTTTACGAATTAAGCAAACAGTTTCTAAAATATATAAAGATGTAAGGGTTAAAATGCCGTGATCTTTGAAGTAACTTCTGCAATGTGTTGTTCTTCTGAGGCCAAACAGATACCTTATTGCTCTTTTTTGTAATTTAAAAATAACATCTAATTGGGCAGCTGTACTAGAACCCCAAAAAGGAAGACCATATCGAAGATCAGACTCGAACAAAGAAAAATATTTTAAGGCATCTATATTTTATGTAAAGGGTTTTTACCCAGATATTTTTCTTTTGTGGCTCAGCTAGCATCCAGTTTATCGAACACTGATGATGATTTTTTATAAAAATCGAAAACGTTTTGTTGTGATGTAGCCCTTTTAAGGGATTTTTAATAAAAAAAATTTATACCTTTTACAAAGGATTTCTTTCCAATTTTAAAGAAAAATATGTTAGTTTAGAAGATGCTAAATTGAGTTCTTTCGAAACAGATCTTATAGCATAGCAGGCTGAGGCGAGTTTCTTACTTAACACATCGATATGAAGGGACCATTTGAGGTTGCTGCCTAAAAAAATACCAAGAAATTTTACAGAATCAACGGTAGAGATCTGGCTGTTATTAACAAGCAGGGGTTGAAGAGCACTTTTATAGGATAATGCTACTGTCTTATCCACGTTAAAAGAGAGTAAATTAGAGTCAGACCAGGTTTTTATCGTAAGCAAATCAGAAGTTATAGTTGCATGAAGAGATGCAATAGTTGAGTTGCTCCAAGTGATACTGGTATCATCAGCAAAAAGAAAAATTTTTCCATCGATTTTTAAGTTAGTGATGTCATTTATAAAGATAAGGAACAGTAGAGGACCCAATATTGAACCTTGTGGTACTCCACATACAATGTTTTTGAGACTAGAGTCAGTATCATTTGCTCTAACTAGTATATATAGGGCTATATAGATATAGCCCCATCTGAAATACACTCTTCTATATATATCTTCGTTCTAGGTCGACGATTTAACACCATAAAAAGACAGAGAAGACGTAGCATCGTAGCATTAATATGGTGTCATCTGCATATTCCTTAATAGAAGAGAAAAATATTAGAGGGGATCAGTAGCGTACTGATAGATCCGCGGGCCCTGGTTCCAGGTGGGATGCGGGCCCCCCGCACAATGAAAACACACGTTGTATATCAAAAGTTTTTAATAAACATTAAATATAAAAAATCATCATACACTAAGTAACAAAACTAACGCACCACCTTAAAAATTGGACTTTTTGATGTCTCGTATTTCCTAAACTTGTTGTCCGATTTAAGTGATTTTTTAATTTTTAACAATATAGCTATAATAATATCAGTGGCGGATCTACGGGGAGGAACAAAGGGAAATTTCCTCCCCTAACAAGGTCCAAAATTAAAAAAAAAAATTATTGAAACAAAAATATATTAGCTGACATGAAATTTAAACCACAGAAAAGCAAATTCAACCCAATTAACACGCTAGTTAGGAAAATTAAGGGAACTTAATGTCTATAAGCTATTATTTATGTCTTTGATATGTAGTTTGGGTATGTTTTTTATGTCTTTTGGTTGGTGTTTCATTGAAAGTTCCCCCTAAGGCAAATTTTCCCTCCCAAGGCCAATTTCTAGATCCCCCATTGAATAATATTGCTGCTAGACAGGTGAATCGTCATTGTACACCGAGTGTACAAATCAAAATGATGTTTTTTTGTGTCAACAATTTGATAAATGTCAAATTGTTAACAGTCAAAAAGTGTCTGGTTTCTTGTAAAAATTAGTAGATTTATTATTTATTATATGTCCGTATTTTTTTTTTGTTGTTTGGTGGAAATGGAACGCGCTACAAGGAATTTGACCCGCAATGAGTGCGTTCAAGCAGTCACCTTACATAGCGAAGGACTTAGCTACCATGCTATCGGCTTCTTATATTGGTAACAATTTTTTGCTAATGCACGATACTGCACGATCTGACTTTGCACGAACTGTAACCGAAAATTTACAATAGGTAAATCTTCGGATTTTGAATTGGCCACCGCATAGTCCAGATCTTAACCCAATCGAACATTTGTGGGACATAATTTACAGAAGACTACGACAGCGTTTGCCACCTTCTAGAACCTTACAAGAGGTAGAAACAGTGGCTCTCGAGATTTGGAATGATATTGTTATTAAAGACCAATTAGCAAACCTCATTTGTAATATAAATGGAGATATCTCTTTTATTATAGAACATAAACAGAGAAATAAAAAATAACAAAAATAATAATAAAAATAAAAATAAAAAAACGAGAAAACTGGAATATATAGGCCACATAATGAGAGGGGAAATGTACTCCCTGCTAAGACTCATAATCCAAGGAAAACTCTCGGGAAAGAGAAATGTGAGACGTAGGAGGATTTCCTGGTTGCGAAATTTAAGAGAGTGGTATTTACGGGTGCAGTTCAATACAATTTTTCAGAACTGCAGCCAACAAAGTGATGGTAGCCAACCTCCGATAGAAGATAGTACTGCAAGAAGCAGAAGAATATTCCGCAGGGTGTTCCGAACTTTTAGAAAAAAAAACACAGTATGATTGGTACACCCGGTATACAATGGTAACTTGGCTGTCTATAATAGCAACAATATTATTACATGAATATTGTTAAAGAATAAAGCCCTAACATATGACAGCCTTCATTTCTGTTTAAAACGTCACTAAATTTATCTTTATTTTTTTTTTTCAATTGTCCCTGCAAGATTTATTATTCTTTCTTTAATACCTTTGATATTATTATTTGCAAATGAAGAGTACAGGGGAAAAACAAGGAATCTTTTTCATGAATTTTGCCTTTTCTCGCCATGTGGTAGCAAAAAATGATAATATTACTGTAATATCGATCCCAAGTACTTAAAACTATTGCTTTTTACAATCAGTTCACCATCCAAAGATACCATTTTATTTGCAGTCATTTAAAGATGGAGTTACTACAAATAAAATGGTATCTTTGGATGGTGAACTGATTGTAAAAAGCAATAGTTTTAAGTACCTGGGATCGGTATTACAGAGTAATGGAGAAATAGATGGAGATGCATGCAGTAGAATTAGGGCTGGATGGATGAAGTAAAAGGAAGCGAGTGGTGTGTTGTGTGACAGAAAAGTTCCAATGAAGCTGAAAGGAAAATTCTATAAAACAGCCATAAGACGGGCTATGATGTACGGAACTGAATGTTGCGCAGTGAAAAAGAAAGAGGAACAACGAATGCATGTGGCGGAGATAAGAATGCTTAGATGGATGAGTGGAGTGACAAGAAAGGATAAAATTAAAAATGAGTATATTAGGGGAAGTCTAGGTGTGGCACCAATTGATGCCAAAATGAGAGAGCATAGGTTGAGATGGTTTGGTCATGTTCAACGTCGAGACGTTAATCATCCAATACGAAGAGTAGCTGAAGTGCAGTTTCCTGGAAGGAGTAGGAGAGGAAGATCAAAGAAGACGTGGGGGAGACGATTAGGTAGGACATGTTGGTAAAGGGGATTACTATTGATATGACCCAGGATAGAATTGTGTGGAGAAATGCAATTAGGGAAGCCGACCCCGCATAGGGATAAGGCAAAGAGAATGATGATGGTAGCAAAAAATGAGTACTATCGACTAGCCTATGAATTTATGACAATGACCAGAAAGATCAGTCTATATAAATTTTCTAAGAATTTGTATCCAGGCGAAGAACCACGATTTTCCGCACGTCATTGAACAAAAATAAGGAATGTTAGCAGTTTTTTGGTGCATTATTAAATTAATAAGTTAATATAGATTAATGTGATATTAACATTATAGCATAATACTTGTTATAATTCTGTTAAGAAACTTCTAAGTCATTTTTAGGTATCATTAGAAGTAAACCTTTAAGTCAAGCGTCCACAGACCCGCATCGTACGCATCGTACGCAACGGATTTTAGTTTGACAATCGATAATGCGATCCGTACGATGCGGATCAGTGGACGCGGTTACATAAGTTTCTGTACAAGGCAAACTAAAATCCGTTGCGTAGGATGCGTCCGATGCGTACGATGCGGGTCTGTGGACGCTTGCCTTTATTGGTGTTTATCTCAATATGTACAAAACGTGTCATTCCTTGTTTTCCCCTGTACTCTTCAAATGCTATCTCTGAGGTTCTCCTTCTATCTTTGTATCTTTGATTGTCTAGTTTTGAAATAGAATTTACAATTATGACAAAATTCGATTTTATATATGACAGTTCATTCTGAACAGAGAATTCTCACTAAAAATTTGTTGACATTTAAGGCAAGCGTCCACAGGTCCGCATCGTACGCATCGTACGCATCGGATTAATTTTTCATGCTGCGTCCACTGTATCGGCAGCGATCGGATTGCCGATGCCACTACCTGTTGCCTGTTAGGGTAGAAAAAATACTAAGGTAGACTTTAAAATTGGTTGTTTATTTATTTATTGGTTGTTTATTAATTGGTTACTTATTTAATTTAATAATTCATTTATGCATATTAACTACATTTATTAGTATAATATTTTAATGTATCTGTTTAGTAATCAAAAATCCACAAAAACATAAAATGTATAGTTCTTTTTTAAATATCTACAAAACGAAACATGCTAGGTACATACAACCTGATATTAAAAGAAAGCCTGTAATATTTACTACAAAATGCAATACTAATATACAATATACAGGGTGTACCACTTAAAAAAATGAAAAAAAATGTATTTGCAAATAGTGATCACGTTGTATTTTATATTGATATACCATATACCTTTGTCAAAGATATTAAATTATTTAAAAATGACACTATACTGATAAAACTCTCATATGTCATTTTAAATATTTCGAAAATTATTAACTTTGGAGCTATCAAACCTTACACAAACTCTACATGTTTTTAAAAAATAGATTCAAAAATTATTTGTAAACATTTTTTTATCGGCATAGTAATATTACAGCTTACACACCAATTCTCTCGGTAGACCGCAAGCTACAGCAGAAACACGATGGTAGACCGCACAATAGCACCCATTTTTCTAAGTAATTAAACATTTGAATATAAAGGAATACAAAAAGCTGTTACAATTTGATTTAAATGGAAAATAGTAACTATATCAGTAAAAGTTTCTTTAAAGATTAATTAAAGTTGCCTTTCTGAAATCGGTTAAGAGCAAACAGTAGCGATCAACAGGTAGCAACAAACGCGTTCCAAGATTGCGGCTCTAATTTTGAATATTTTTTCGAGATATTTGGCACAAATATTCGTAATATAATAAAAAATGGCGCTACAGAGCCCAATTTCAGAAATATGTTAGTATGTGGAAATTACTCTATAACTAAATAGAATATTAAAAAAAGGAGCCTGTACCGCCATTAAGAAAGACAAAAAAGACACTTTCTTCAAATAAACTTTTTTATCCCGTGCCTAGATTTTGGGTCACATTGGAACTACTAAAAATCTATTTTTTTATAACAAGAAATCGAACATCACTGACTTGGCAACATCTCGCGCTTATGTGTATAAAAATTATTGTTTTTGATAGTATAAACGTCACTGTCAATGTCACCTAAGCACTGTTGCCTCACTTTTGAAAGTTCGCAGAAACTTCGCAATCTTGGACCGCGTTTGTTGCTACCCGTTGATCGCTACTGTGTACTCTTTAATACTTTTTTTGGTTTTCAACTACTTGTAACACACTTTGGTTGCTTTTTCATCTTTTGTGAGGGATAATAAAATGTCTCGCATCAATTTTACACTTTTACACAATTTTACACAAAAGTTATGCGTTTACAAAAGCATATTATTTGAAAAATAAGGAGTACCATAATGTGTCATAATTATAATCTCCTTTATACAGATCAAAAAATTTTTTTTATTTATCTAATGCCTCGACAACTAATGGTCATTGGCATGGTAGGTACGGTAAATTTTACAGTTAGGTACATACCTAGTGTCATGTGTAGTGTGTGTGTTGAGTAAGTGTCTTGTTACTTTGCAAAGTCGACGTCATTGTTAGAGATGCATCAAGTCAAACTAGTTTGATTTTACTCAACAAACTTGACTTGACTTGAAAACCAAACTTATTTTGTAAAAAAGTTTGACTTGACTTGATTTCAATATCTTTAGGTTTGACTTGAAATCAAACTTCTTCAAACAGTTTTGAAGTTTGAATACCATATTGTGTTCAGTTACGTTCGTTGTGAAGTGTGTGCTTTGTGCGACAATGTGTCAGTGGCGGATCTACGGAGGAAAAATAGGAGGAATTCCCCCCTCCCCCCCCCCCAACAGGACAAAAAAATAAATTTCAATAAACATTGAAATGTATTACCTGATAATATGATACTTAAACCACAGACAGACAAATAAAACCCTATACGCTCTAAGCTTCGCTGGTGTCGCTCCTAGCGGATTAGTAATGCAACTTTCACCGGTAATTTTTAAATTTATTATTTAATTGTTATAGCTTAATATTTACAACACAAAAAAAGTAATTAAATTGTAACGGATTTTTTTAAGATTTTACAAATCATTTTGACGTTCTATTGATGAAATATTAATTTCTTACTTCAGATACTTTCACAATTATCGTGTATATGGCGCTAAGATTAATAGATTAATTTATAATTACATATTACGGAACATATTCAGTATTTAAAACGTAAGTATATTTAAGGTAAAAATATATACCACAACTTTGACCAACTAATATTTTTTATAATTAATGTTTTAATTTTTAATTTTAAATTAATCACTTTGACGTTTATGTCAAATTTCCAGTAAACGTTTACAGACTTGTCACTACTGGCGCTCGCGAATTTGTGAATATCCCCTCTACGTACGAGCTAACAGCTTATAAACGCGCTAGTTTATAAGTTTGGATAATTTAGAAAACTTAATGCATATAGATAGGTCAATATATTTAAAATTTAAACCCAAACATAACATTTGTAGACTGTATCTGAAAAAAAAATTCAATTATAGACATAAAACCAATAACCCTATTATTATTACTCAATTATTTTTAAATATTTTTTTTTATATGAAATATAATCATCAGGGGTAGGCGGTATTATACCGCCTACCCCTTATTATTAACTTCGTTAATATCTAATAATTGAATTATGCTCCTTCTCAAATATGCCCGGAACATTAATAAAAAAAAATAAAATATTTAAAAATTTCAAAAAATTTCGTTTTTTTTTCTACTTTTTTTGCTTATAACTTAAAAGCTATTCATTTTAGAATAAAGTCGTATATAAATAAAACAAAGATATATATAGTATAAAACAAAGGTATAAATAGTTTTATTGTATACCGAGAACTACGGAAGTTTTGATTTAAATTTGTCTTCTTGCATAGCCTCCTTGACAAAAGGTAGACCTAGAAATAGCGCTATCGGGGGATGGCAGGAGACAGATTTAAATCAAAACTAAACCGTCTATTTTTGTATTTTTACTAATGCCATACTCTGTATAAGAGTACAAAGACTCGTTTCATATAGTTTCTCTGAACCGCATTTTTGGAATATTTCCCAGCGGTGCCTGTTGATATTTTGATATCTAGGTCAACAGAAAACTAGAATCGAGTCGCCATTTATTTCACTTATTCCCCGTTAGAGGGCGTTCTAACCTTACTCCGGTATAAATAGTTTTATTGTATACCGAGAACTACGGAAGTTTTGATTTAAATTTGTCTTCTTGCATAGCCTCCTTGACAAAAGGTAGACCTAGAAATAGCGCTATCGGGGGATGGCAGGAGACAGATTTAAATCAAAACTAAACCGTCTATTTTTGTTTTTTTAAAGATAATTAAATTTTATATCAGATGCGATTGGTTAAAAATGTCTTAATTTATCACCCTTGCTTCAAAATAGCAATAAATATAAAATAAGGGGGCAAAACAAGCCTGTCCTTATTCAATGATTTTCCATCACTTAGGTTACACTTGGAACCTTCCTAATAGAAAATTTTTGTAATGTGCTAAAGCCGTACACCAAATTTGGGTGCTACGGGCTCCTTTATTTAGATGGACTCACCCAAGTTTTTTATGTATTTTGACCCGTATAACACGAATTTTTTGGGTCACAGTTGATCCGGATGTCGATAAGATTGTTATAAACAAAGAACTTGAGGAATCACATAACATCGATTTTCCGCAAAATAAAACATTTTTTTGTATTTCTTGGGTAATTCTAAGCAAAAAATGTTCTTACAAGTTTTTTCGTAGGATGCATAGTTTTCGAGATAAACGCGGTGGAACTTTCAAAAAATCGAGAAATTGCAATTTTTGAACGCGAATAACGTTTGATTAAAAAATAAAATAGCAATTCTGCTGACAGCATTTGAAAGTTTAAGTCAAATTATACCGGTTTTAATTATTTGCATTGCTAAAAATTAATTTTTTTATTATTAAACAAAGCCATTTGTTTATAAGCCAAAAAATTGTTAATAAATTTAAAACATTGCTGAGGCCCCTTAAATAATCCGATTTTAATTATGTACAGTATATTAGATAGGTAGAGCACCTCTTTATATGTAAAAAATTAGCCAACTTCTAAATGGTCTACTTTTTGTTCAGAAAGATTTTAAAATATTTGAACTAATTTAAAAACATTTAGATTGCAAATTTATTATGCAAAATTTATTAGATCGATTTTAATGAAATTTGGTATACGATTTAAGTATGTTACAAAGAATTTTCTAAGCGAATTACTAAGGTTCTAAGTGCCACCAAAGTGGTTAAAAAATATTGAATAAAAACAGACTTATTTTGCCCCCTTATTTTGTGTTTATTGCTATATTGCAGAAAAGGTAATAACTTAAGACATTTTTTACCAGTCGTATATCATACCTACAAAATTCAATTATCTTTATTTTATTTCTCTACGACTTTGTTCCAAAACGAATCGTTTTAAAGTTATAAGCAAAGAAAGCAGAAAAAAATCGATGTTTTTCGAAATTTTTAAATATTTTAATTTTTTTTATTAATGTTCCGGGCATATTTGAGAAGGAGCATAAGTCAATTATTATTACTGAAGGTGTCACCTAACTTTATCAGCAAAAATCCGAATGCCACCTCTCACATCCAAAAATAGACGTTTTTTCGCAGATTCTTACTGGTCTATATAATGATGTAAAAAGGAAAACAACCTTTAAGAGGTAGATTATTTAACTCTTGAATTTTAAAAAATACTTCTGTATTGTACGTTTTGGAGCGAACTGACAGCTTGACACCATATGCCACCAGCGTTTTCGACCTGGCCCTTAGATAAAAGAAATAGTACAAACACTCTCATAAATATATCTCAACTATCCATTGACAAATTCCAGTTTATCTTTTTTAATTGCATCCCTTAAACGAGAATTCTGACTCAAGTGCTTTATTGCTGTTCAAAAATCAAACGAATATCCGTTTCTGCTATGGCTTGCGGTCTACGACACATAATTATAGTGCCGGCAAAAATCTTGAAATTGTACAAAGTGAATAAAACGCATAAATTATGAGAATTATTATTTTAACTGTTAATTAAATGTAATGTAATTAATACTCTGTCATATCAATTTACTATTTTAGTTTGGAATAAGCCACAAAATTGGATTATTCTGCAAACTACAATATAATAGCACTGCAATAGATATGCGCAGGTAGAACGCATGCTATAGTAGCACCAGAATTTTTTAGTTACATTTAATTTTATAGCATATTTTAACTCAATATTTCAAACTTTCAATAGTAATTTTACCATCTTAGAGTAGGTCCACTGTGGATGTTGTAATTTTATCGACATCATGGTAATTTCTATATACTTATAGGAATGTGGTTATAAGTCTTTACACATTATGTACTCAGATGTAAATATATAATTTAGCTCTCCAGGCCTAGAATGCCCATAGTTTGGTTTACTTTTCTTTTCCATTCTCTCCTGTTTGCTGGTTTATTTTTTCAATTTGTGATTTTAATTTCTTCTATGTCTCTTTTAACATCTTTCTTCCATCTGGTTTTCGGTCTACTTTTCTTCTTCTTTCCTCTTTTTCCTCCCGTTAGTATTATTTTGGGAAGTCTTGTGTTTGTCATCCTTTGGATATGTCCCAACCACCTCAGTCTTTGTGATTTGATGATCCCTGATCCCTTCTATATTCGGTTCTCCATAGATCTAGTTCTACATTTGGTATTTTTATCCACATTCCATTTCATAGCTTTCCTACAAATATTTTCCTGAGGACTTTTCTTTCCCACACTTTCAGCATGACTTGTTCGGATTTGTTCATTGTCCGTGTTTCACTGGCATATAATGCTATAGGTGTTATCACTGTCTATTTTCAATCTTAGCCTTTCTAGATATGTTTTTACTTCTTAAGTTGTTTAGAGCAAAGATACAAAGATTACCAGCCATATTTCTCGCTTGGTTTTCATCTTTCATATTTGGTCTCCTAGTGAATATCGCTCCTAGATATTGGTATAATTCTACTTCTTCGAATTTATATGATTTTCTTTCTGTGCTTATTGTCCTGTATTGTCCTTGTATGTATTCTCGTTCTATTCATTCTATATATTTAGTATTTTCTTCATTTATGTATATCCCCTTCTTTCTCGCTATAGTCTCTAGTCTTTTTATTATTTCTTTTAATTCTTGTACTTTTCTGGCTATCAGTACTATATCATCAATTTTGTCATCGGTAACTAGCATCTAACTCGACAAAAAAGTATATCTACTAAATTACTAAATAAATTATTTTTCAAACTCTCAAACTAGTTTGACAAACAGTTTGAATATTCAAACCTGTAACTATGGACCAGTTTGACTTGACTTGAATTATTTGTCAGAAGGTTTGACTTGAGTTTGACTTGAAATTATGTCAAACTCAAATCAATTTCAAACATTCAAGTCAAACTTGTACAACTCTAGTCATTGTCTTTGCAAAAAGACGTTAATTGTATCCGAACGTTTGCGGTCCCTCCGGTGAGTACCGATCCCACAAGGACAGAAACTATTTTCGTTTATTAATTTATAATAAACGAAAAATTTCTGACCTTGGTGAGATTCGAACCCATGACCTTTCGGATTTTTCGATCCAAAGGTAGGCGCTCTTACCACTGAGCCACGGAGGGAGTTAGATCAAAAAATTGTTTAGTATGTATTTCTAAATCCACACAATCATTGGAAAATGATTAATGGTAAAAAATATCTATTAATGACACTGTTATCGACAAAGTCGATCAATTTTAAACTTGTCATCATATATTTATTAGACTTTTTGTTTATCGTTAAAAATTAAATGATGGTTGTGAATTGTATTTTTTGTGTTATTTAATATTTTAGCAAAAACATAACCAGCAAAAATCTTATTTAAAACATGCGAACCGTTTTTGCTATCACAATCAGTGCAGTGTTTAACTTATGCTTGTTATTATAAAGGTATGTCGAAATAGAATACTCAGTGTAAGATATCTTTTTATGCACCCGCTTATGATCAAATTCGATGTTTTCGAAAGTCATACCGCTACGACTACTAGGGACGTGTAAGATCAGAGGCGGCATTACCTATTGTGCAGGGTGTGCGGTGCACACGGGCGCCGGGTTGTTGGGGGCGCCGAGCGCCAAAGAGCGGGTCCTTTACTTTGTTTCAACATAAAATATGCTTTAAAACGATTAATGAAAAATTACATTGGCACTTAAGCGCGTTTTATAGATTGCCGTCGTGAATACCTATTGGCTCCCGACATCATTTAATATTGCACTATTAATTTGCATCTGGATTTTTGTTTACATTATAAGCGTACCTAATACCCTTTGTACTAGTGCTGGGTAGGTACCTATTCGACTATTCTATTTTGACTGCGCGTCTACCAAAGGGCGCCTGGGCATCGACTGCACACGGGCGCTACATGGGCTAGAGCCGCCTCTGTGTAAGATATTTTTAAAACGTTACTAGGTACATGTACGGAACTACCGTTTTTTAGTTGCCTACTCAATTCAGTACAAGGATCAGATACATCAGTATTTTGTAATCAGAATTTGTACTCAGTACCTACCACTGAGAACCGGTATCAATAGTAACCGTTACACGTTTGCACTTATTTTGCCCGTCTCTATTCGTTACAGCGACAGCCGACGGTCGGGTTAGCTTGTGTTCACCCGTCCCACCGGCGCAGGTTGTGACTCGCTTAGGTTCAATATGCGCCGGGGCTTATTAGCTCCCACTGGCCCAAGCGAAATTCCGTGGGGTGCGTCCACTGATCGGCATTCCGAATGATTCATCGGCACGCATCGCAAAAGTTGCCTCCCGAAGCAACCCTTCGGCATTCCCGATGGTGCGATCCGTACGATGCGGGTCAGTGGACGCAGGTACATAAGTTTTTGTACAAGGCAAACTAAAATCCGTTGCGTACGATGCGTCCGATGGGTACGATGCGGGTCTGTGGACGCTTGCCTTTAAAGGACATTTTGCCGTAAAGAAAAACGAATTTACTATACCTAGCTACCTGTTGGCCCTATTCTACTGACAAAAAGTTCCAGATGGGTTTTCCCAAACCATAAAACTTGTAATAAAGCCATTTATTAGATACATACTTGGAATAAAGTAATAAAGTTATTTAGTTGATACCCCAAGAATATACCCGCTATGAACAATTTCAAGAAAGTATTATCTAAATATACTACCAAATAGATCAAATACAAAGAATATATAAAAGGACGGCTAGAAAACAGACAAAAGCACGAGGATATAAACAGAGAATGGGAAGCGTATAAAAACTTCATACAAGACGCTGCCAAAGAGACCTTGGGTCTACAAAAAAAGGTCAAGCCAACTGAAGGGAAGTGGTTCGATGAAGAGTGTCGTAACATAACAGAAAGAAAAAGTAATGCATATCAACGACTACAACAACGACATAGAACAAGACAGGCAGAGGAGGAATATAGAATGCTAAGGAGGGAAGAGAAGAAAATACACCGCAGAAAGAAAAGAGAACATATAGAAAAAGAACTCCAAGAAATTGAAGAATTAAATAAACCGACAGAAACCAGAAAATTCTACCAAAAACTTAACAAAAGCAGAAAAGAATTTAAACCAAGAACAATGATGTGCAGAGACAAAGAAGGAGATATAGTAACTCAACAGAGTAAAATAATGCAAAGATGGACTGAATTCTTCAAAGAAAAGTTTGAACAAAACGGAGATCCACTATACGATGAAATTATACTGGATCAAACGAATACCAGAGAAACAATCCCCCCTTCAGAAGCTGAAATGCAAGAAGCAGTTACCAGACTGAAAAACAACAAGTCACCTGGATTGGACAACATTAGCGCAGAATTAATAAAAGAAGGCGGAGACTCCCTATTGAATGCGATACACGAACTTACAGTGAACATATGGAATAATAAACAACTGCCACAAGACTGGAATACCGGAGTAATCATTTCACTACATAAAAAGGGAGATCAGCTTCAATGTAACAACTACCGGGCAATAACGCTACTGACTGTGGCATATAAAATACTGTCAAATATTGTGTCTGAGCGATTGAGACCATATGCGGAACAAATAGTTGGGGGATATCAATGTGGTTTCTGCAGGCAGAAGTCCACAGAAGTCCACAATAAGATCTATAAGAATAAAAATCAGATCTTCGTTTTGAGACAAATCTTGGAAAAGACTAGTGAATTTAATATAGAAACACATCATCTCTTCATTGACTTTGAGAGTGCCTATGATAGTAACGATCGAGAATTTCTGATCAACGCCCTGAAAGAGTTTAATATCCCAACTCATCTCATTGAAATAGTAAAAGAAACACTTAAAGTACAAAGCAGGGTTCGAATTCAAAACGCACTAACAGATACAATCCATGTTAGAACGGGCCTACGACAGGGAGATGCCCTATCCTGTATTCTATTCAACATCACATTAGAGAAAATAATTAGAGAGTCAAAAGTCAACACCAGAGGAACAATAATAACAAAAAGTGTACAAATATTGGCATTTGCAGATGATGTTGATATCATAGCTAGAAGCAAAAGAGAAATGATAGAACATTTAATGCTATAGAAAGAGCGGCACAAAACAGTGGCCTAAATATTAATGAAATAAAAACCAAATACATGAAGGCCAGCAAATCGACAGGCCAAAGAAACGTACAGAATCTGACAATAGGAGATTATAACATCGAAAGCGTAAAAATTTTTACATATCTGGGTTCACTAGTTACCGAAGATAACAATGTCAGCGAAGAAGTTACGAGAAGAATACATATTGCTAATAAAACATATAATGGACTCATTAAACATCTAAGATCTAACAACGTCACGAGAAAAACCAAATGCAAAATATACAAAACCCTGATAAAACCGGTCCTTATATATGGATCACAGACATGGACACTGACGAAAAGCGATGAGAACTTATTAGGTACGTTTGAACGAAAAATCCTTAGACACATATATAAGGGGGTGAAAGAAAATGACGTATGGCGCAGAAGATATAATTTTGAACTATACGCAGCATACAACGAACCCGACGTCATAACATCCATAAAGATCGGACGTCTGCGCTGGATGGGCCATGTTGAACGAATGTTGGAGACCGAAACACCAAAACACATAATGAAGCAAACACCAGTAGGGAGAAGGTCAAAGGGAAGACCCAAACTTAGATACATGGAACAAGATCTGAAAACACTTGAGATTACCCACTGGAAGAACAAAGCAAGGAACAGAACAGAATGGCGGAAAATCCTAGAACAAGCCAGGACCCAAAAAGGGTTGTCGAGCTACTGATGATGATGATTATCTAAATATAACTATTTTATTTATGCAATATTTTCTAATACATCAAAGCATGCCGCAATATGCCCTTAATCAAGTAAATATGAATAGCATATGCATTTATAAAGAAACCCACAAATATGCTGGATGTTGCACATGCATTTTGCATATTATAATCCAAGATCTATTTATAAATAACTACACAAAAATAAAAATTTATTAAGCAGTTATATTTCCTAGTTTTTACTTGTGTAGTTCAAAATGTCCCCATCAAATTAGAAAAAAAGAAACAAAAAGCGTGTTTGAGCGGACACCTGCTGGGCCCGGGCCCTGGTTCCGCGGAACCATGCTCAGTATGCCACTGGAGAAGATCAAATACAGCCTTATCTTACTCCAAGCATGATTTTCATGTATTCGGAGTGCTTACCTTCAACTTTGAGATTTTTAGTCTGACTTCAGTAAAGGTGTCCAATTATTTTCAGATCTTGGTTGTTAATTTCCGTTAATTTTAGTATTTGCATCATCTGGCGTGCTGTCGATCAAAACTACTAAAAACAAAGTCTCTTTCGTATCAACAGCATTTAGGAATCGGAACTGGTTGTGAAAAATTTGATTTTAACACAGCTTGTAAATTTTTTTATGGATTATCTTTAATAACAATTGTCCTTCACATTACATTTCGAACATTTGTACTAGTGGTAGTAGTGGCATTTTCTGGCCGCTGATCACAGTTTAAAGAAGAAGAATAAGAAAAAAGAAGATATTAGGCTTCTTGACACGTGATGTGCGCACATCACTGTTTTTTTCTGTGCGCGGCTGATCACACGCGTGTTCGAAATAATTTTATAAAAAGGTCATCAAAGAGTGATTGTTTATCCCGAAAGCGGCGGAAATATGAAGAGTTGCAACAGAAATTGGTAAAGTTGAGAGAGGAAATGGATGAAAAGGACTCAGGTATTTATATGATATTTTTTTTTGATTTTCTTATGGTAGTTAAATTAAATTTAGCGTAAATAAATAGAGCTATATTTATTAATTATTTCAAAGTGACAATTTTAATCAAATTCAAACATGGAGTCTTTTATTTTGTTGTTATCAATATATTTTTCTGTTGCCATAGTACCTGTTTTTTCACCATCTTCCTGTTCGAATATAAAGCAGGCACTATGTTGCCGGACTGCACTGGTTTTCCTATTAATGTTTATTTCGTAGAAAATGGGTTAACATAAATGACATGCAAAAACGTCACATTTTGCAAAGAAAAATTATATTGTTTGTCTAAATAAGGGTGCCTTAAGGTAGCCCAAAGTAATACAGACTAAATAATTAAGGATATAACAATAGATCAGAGGGTACTTTTAAGTTGCCCAGAAAATAATATGATTATTTGACCTGCTTCTATTTCTCAGAGGCACTTTATAGTAGCCCAGAAGTATAGAATGGAATATATTTTTATTTAACTAATTTTACACATTTTACTTCGAATTTACATCACAAGAATAGCAAGTTACTTACACAAAATTTCTGTTTGGTTTGTCTTCAAACTATAGGGGATAGTTTGAAGATAATAATACTAGGGGAGCGGGTATTTTTTAATAGCCCAGAAAATCTTTATGATTTATTTGAGATGCTCCTATTTCTCAGAGGTATTTTATAGTAGCCCAGAAATTTAAAATAGATTACATAATATTTATTTAAATATTTTTTTTGTACATTTTACCTTGATTTCACTTTTCAAGCGTAGCAAGTTTACTTGCACTAAATTTTTGTTTGGTTTTGTCAAAATATTAAAAATAATATTACAGAAACCATTGTGGAGGTGCATAGCCCGTCAGTTTCACTAAATAATAATATAAGTATTTATGTAAATGTTTATATTACTGAATAGAGAATTGAAGAACCTTTCAAATGAGCTAGCACACGACCCCTATTCTCGTTTAAAAAAATCATCGATTACGTCATCACGTCCAGATGGATGACGTCACTATTATACCATATATGCCACAATATCATAAAAATCGACCTGTTTCGGGATTTTTCCTTAAAGTAGCCGGTTTACGAAAAAACGAATTTGTCCTTTCATTTGCACCAAGGAGTTGTGTATATTGTATTGCAAAAAACTCTTCGGGATTTCATCAATCGATGTTTAAAGAATATCTACCTACCTTGGCAACATTCAAATTTTCAGTTTTTCACATAGTGTTTGAGGGTTAAAAATGGCCGTTTTCGCAATTTTTCAATTTTTAATCGCTTATATGTCAAAAACTATCATTTTTAGAGAAAAGTCACTAAAGACCTCTTCTGCTTGGAATGATCCAAAAAACCTAAAAAGCTTTTTCCATGCAAAAAAAAATAATTTTAGGAAAAAACAAAAAAAAACGTTTAAAAAATTTTTGACCACCTTTTGGTCCTGGCAACATGCAAATTTGTTAAAAGGAGTCCTTTTTGAGTAAGATTGTGCAAAAAATCCGAATTAGAATATTTTTCCTAGCGGATGCGCAGTGGCTTTCTGGACTAATAATAACTAGTCTAGTACATAAGTAATAATAAATTTAACAAAAAGTTATGCGCTATCACTAACTGAAATTGAGCACTGAAATACGAAGATATATTTCGAATATAAGGTGACGGTGCTACGACAGACGAAAACGACAAGAAGAGAAAAGGAGACCAAGAGAAAGAATTGCAACGGGCTTTCAACAAAAGTGGAAAAATAGGCAGATATCCTACCTGTAGATGGGAGAAAATGGAAGAAAATGTACAATTTTTTGCATATTCACTTTTAGAAGATACCAAAGAATAAGGTTCAAGAGGTCATCTAGGTGAAAAGTGGTCAAAGAATTGTAAAAAAATAATTGTTTTCGGCCCGGACAATATTTATTGAATATTTTAGACGATCCTGAACAAAAAAGGTGTGTTATAGTTTTTCTTTATTTGATCCATGGCCGTTTTCGAATTATAAACGATATAAAACTAAAAAAAAAACAAAAAAAATGATTTTTCAAGAAACAAAAACACAGTACAAAATATTATTTTTGAATTCATTAAGTGCCTACTAAATACAAGTTCAACCTTATTTCATCAGTTTCCAAAAATCATGTTGGCCTATTTCAGTTATATATATTCAGGCTTATTTTTTTACCTGTTAAACGTAAAAAAATTGTTCGGGCCGAAGAAATTGATTTTTTACAATTTGTTTAAAAAAATGTTTAAATAAATTAAGACGACTTTTCGCATCGACGACCTCTTGAATCTTAATCTGGGCTATATCATGAAAGTGATTATGCAAAAACATCTTATGGAAATGTTTTTTCCGAACGAACACTAGCTTTTTTATTTATCTCAAAGAAATTTTTAGAAATTTTAAAATCTTTATACTTACCATAGCAGCAGCAAATAATAGAGACAAAAATGTAAGTACTTTCATATTTAATTATTGATATAATATCTGCTACCACTAAACGACAACTGAAGAGTAACCCCTTTTAGAACAAATTTTTACTTTTAATATTTTGTTTAGAGTACGTTAAAGTTAAAGCCTCATCATTCGTTTTCTTTTTTACAAAAGTTAAAAAACTGAAATGAAAAACGTCTGTAAATGTGTTGTATCTCAACTATCAACATTGGTAAGGCGATTTTATTTAAACAAATATTAATAACTAATAAATAGGCCAGTACTTTCAGGCCCTAATTAATCAATAATTTGGCATACAAAATAATAATAATACTCTGGGCTAATTAGCAAAATACAAGGAAAAGTTATTTACCAGCAATTTTATTGCTGGAATCGAATCTTGGTATTGTATGTATTAATAGGATAGATATGCAAAGTCCGCAGATAGTGTGCTACTTTTTTTATAAACAAAATGGCGCCCGAAAATCGTGTTTTTTTCAATTTTTGCTCTATAACTCCAAAGATTTTAACTTTAGACCAAAAACACTCAAATAAAAATTCACCACAATTAAATTCTGCATAGAGACGTGTTTTTTTCGATTTACTTCGACGAAAACTTTCCCCGGAAAAAGCGGGTTTTTCCAACAAAATCTTTAATTTTCAACTAAACTTTTAGATAAGTAGTTGTTAATCAATAATTAAATCACTTGGTAACGTAAAAGCCCTTTCCGTATATATTATAATTCCAGAAGTCTATGGAAATTAAATCAACAGTTTAGCAACAATTAAAATGTTAATTAAAAATTTACGGTCGCTATAATAACCACAATAATTATGATGCATAAGAATAACTATGATTTTTTCATAAAAAGACACTATACCTATCTAATGTACTTTACAGAATGGAAATTGGACTATTTTAGCGGCCTCAGGAATATTTTAAAATTATAAACAATTTTTTGGTTTATAAACAAATAGAATATCTCGGGAAATGTTAAACTAAATTAAATTATGAAAACGGTAATCGAAAGATAGCGGCAGGACGCTTCTTCAAAAGGAAAAAACCTTTAATTATGACGAGTGGTTCCTGAGATACAATCGGTCAAAGTTGACCGGAATTTACGGTAAAGATATAAACAATAAGATCATAATTTTCAAACAATCACCTTTTTATTTTTGTCCTCTTTCTCCACACCAATTTTCATATCTTTAAAATCCTCATAACATATATTATTATAATAAAAACTATCGATAATACGTGTGAAAATTGCCAAAAATAGCAAAATTCCAATCAATAATTAGGTTGGAGAAAATGTAACCCTCAAAGTTCAAAATCGGTATACGTTAACAAAATGCATTTTCTCGGCTTCCCATGGAGCAATTTCCTTCTTTATTTTTTTGTTCCCTAATAACTCGAGCAGAGACATCGAACTAACGCATTATTAAATGTCAAACTTGCTTTTGTTTTGTTATAATAGATTAATTTATTTATAAGAACAGAAAATTACATATTTTTTCCAGTTGTAGGCTTTTTTTTAGATAAACTTACTACAAGTGTACCTTTTAAAGTGAAAAACATAAATATTCTCATTTGAAAGCTGTATAATTATTTAAACAATTTTTATTTAAACAAATTAAAATATTGTGTTATAATAAATTAATTAATTTATTATAACAAAACAAAAGCAAGTTTGACATTTAATAATGCGTTAGTTCGATGGCTCTACTCGAGTTACTTGGGAACAAAAAAAGAATAAAGGAAATTGCTCCATGGGAAGCCGAGAAAATGCATTTTTTTAACGTATACCGATTTTGAACTTTGAGGGTTACATTTTCTCCAACCTAATTTTTGATTGGAATTTTGCTATTTTTGGCAATTTTCACACGTATTATCGATAGTTTTTATTATAATAATATATGTTATGAGGATTTTAAAGATATGAAAATTGGTGTGGAGAAAGAGGACAAAAATAAAAAGGTGATAGTTTGAAAATTATGATCCTATTGTTTATATCCTTGCCGTAAATTTTGGTCAACTTTGACAGGTTGTATCTCAGGAACCACTCATCATAATTAAACGTTTTTCTTTTAAAAGAAGCGTCCTGCCGCTGTATTTCGAATATTGTTTTCTCAATTTAATTTGGTTTAATATTTCCCGAGATATTCTATTTGTTTATAAGCCAAAAAATTGTTTATAATTTTAAAATATTCCTGAGGCCGCTTAAATAGTCCAATTTCAATTCTGTAAAGTACATTAGATAGGTATAGTATCTTTTTATGAAAAAATCATAGTTATTCTTATGCGTCACAATTATTGTCTTTATTATAGCGACCGTAAATTTTTAATTAACATTTCAATTGTTGCTTAACTGTTCATTCAATTTCCATCGGCTTCTGGAATTATAATACATACGGAAAGGGTTTTTACTTTACCAAGTTATTTAATTATTGATTTACAACTACTGATCTAAAAGTTTAGTTGAAAATTAAAGATTTTGTTGGAAAAACTCGCTTTTTCCGGGGAAAGTTTTCGTCGAAGTAAATCGGATAAAACACGTCTCTATGCAGAATTTAATTGCGGTGAATTTTTATTTGAGTGTTTTTGGTCTAAAGTTAAAATCTTTGGATTTATAGAGCAAAAATTGAAAAAAAAAACCGATTTTCGGGCGCCATTTGTTTATAAAAAAAGTAGCACACTATCTGCGGACTTTGCATATATATTATTAATATATACAATCATAAGTTTCGATTCCAGCAATAAAATTGCTGGTAAATAACTTTTCCCAAAAATGGCCTATTCTCCGATAATCAGCCCAGACTATACGACGTGCTAACTTGCTAAACTGAATGACTTATTCTGTATATTACTCTTCAAAAATTTATTACCTGACTTTTCTCGTTTACAGTGATTCCATTTTTTGCCTTTTATCTGATGTATTTGAAGTTCGCCGGACATACTCTAAGAAGAATGAAAGATGGACTAAAATGATGATACATTGTAGACCGTGAAACCACAAAAGAAAAAAGGGAAGGCCACAATTGTGATGATCAAGTGACCTGAAACTGAAAAACATGCCGGGTCAAAATGGATGCAAAATGCCCAAGATAGTGAGGCATGGAAAAAGAAAAGGAGACCTATGTCCAAGGATAGATGTTTAGGGCTGATTAGATAGATAGATAGATTTTTTGTCAGTTTTTGCTATCTACAGTTTTTGATACTTTCAATGCTCTTGTTTTTCTTTATAAAATGTTCTATTTTTTCGGTATTGTTGTGTCTTATACTTTTTCTTATTGTCATATTAAGTTCCTTATATTCCAGTTGATTTCGATTCATTATATGTAGCTTCTGTACTTTTGTCTTTAATTATGTGTTGTGTTTTGACCTCAATTTATTTATTTTATATTTCTTATCGGTTTTTTTATCGCAATTATTATACTGGATCTCATTAATTCACATTTAAAAGATTACAAAATAGTTCTTATAAACATTTATTTTCTATTCTAAAATTATTTACAAAAAAGCTAATCACAAAAGGTATTATAAGCATTCCTTCAAGAAATGAAAACCATGGTTATCTAGACATCTCCATAGACCAAAAGCTGTGTTGACGGGATATTCACCAGGAACAGCGCAAGTCTTGATGTAGTACTCAGGATCTTCCTCACCGCAGATCATTCCAAGCTTATATCTCAAGTTCTCCATATTCAATTGTCCATGTCTACCCATAAATCCATATCCCTTGGCCAGGCATAACATATAATCTCCCAAAGGCTCGTAATCCTCGTATCTGAACGGATCTTGGATGTATTCCAATTCACACGAGCTCTCCTCTTGGCATTGTGAGTGGAGCCGATGAAGCAACGACTTTTCACGACTTGCGAGGACGAAGTTTTTGAAGTAGTGACCTCTTCCATGACTTCCATGATGTCTTCCTCCATAATGACCTTCTCCGTGTGATTCACCTCTTCCATAATGCCTTTCTCCGTATTGTTCACCTCTTCCATAATTACTTTCTCCGTATTGTTCACCTCTTCCATAATTACTTTCTCCGTATTGTTCATCTCCTTCATAAAGACCTTCTCCATATGATCCACCTCCATGTCCATAGCTAGCCTGCAATAAAAAACAAATGAATTTATTATTCATTAGAACATCATCATAAAATAGTATATGAAACAGCAAAATGTTTTTCTCCATTAAAAAAATCTATTTAATATTCACGTCACTGTCCTGTGTTTGGGCATGACACATATACACCAGTGACGGCTCGTGATGTTTACAATAAGGGAGGCTATACCTAACTCTAAAATATCTAGACAAATTTGCACTAGCAAAAAAATGCGCCAAAAACTGTTATGTAAGGCCCTATTTTTTGACCATTTTTTATTTACATTTCATAATATCATCATAATAATTTTATAATATCATATCATTTTAAAAATAATTAGTCTAATTATTGTAAAAGTTTAATACCAAAGTTTGTGTCGTTTATTTGTTAACAATTCCATCTTTGTAAGTAGATATGCATATCAAAATAAATACAGATTTGAAGTTTTACAGTCCATACAGGTTGAAGGTTCACATTTTTTAAGATACTCAACTGAATTTTTTTAATTCTAAACGCGGCCTACTGCGAATCCAAAAACATGATAAATTACCGATATTTTGCTTTGCGTTACAAATATCGGAAAAATTTATTTTAACAATTTTTTTCAAATGTTATTCTAACCCCAAATACCAAATTTCATAACAAAATTCGCACTTTTAGTTTTTTCATTATTTTTAGTCAGTACCCTAAAATTCGTTGTCCCGAGATGCACGCAACGGCAACGGAGCCGAGAAACTAGTTAGCCTCCGTTGGTAAATATCCGGGCAGCGTGTGATGGCACCGTAGATGCCACTGTTATGAGACCGGGTCTCCTTAAACTCCTGCTGCGCTGCGCGGAGCATTAGCAACGGAGGCTGACCGGCTTCTCGGCTCCGTTCATGCATCTCGGGATAACCCAGGGTCCTGCCTACAATAATAATTAAAAAAACTGAGACGCAATCAGCGTTCTAATGCTAATGCTCCGTGCGTATGGATATTTAGTGATAATGGAATTTACACGTTGTATAATAGTGAGGGTGCTTGTTGTTTTTCGCGATTCAAGATAAACAAAGCAGTGTAGCGGGTGTAAAAAATTTATGGGGAGGCTAAGCCTCCCTTGCCTCCTCTGACGAGCCGCCACTGATATACACATTATAATAGTGAGGGGCAAAATTATTGAATACATTCATTTTCTCTAAAATAGGCGATTTTGGAGATAAATCCCGAAACAGGTAGATTTTTGTTCTTAAATTATAATTTTTCGGCATATGTGTCATACTAATGACGTCATTTATCCGGACGTGATGACGTAATCAATTATTTTTTTAATAGGAATAAGGGTCGTGTGGTAGCTCATTTGAAAAGATGTTATGCTCTATTCAGTAATATAAACACTAACATCATTATTTATACAGGGTGGCTAAAGAAATAATTTTTGAAATAAATTAATTAAAATAAAAAAGAGAATGCATATAATTTATTTTACTCAAAATACATTTTAATGCTGTTAGAAAATAGAAAAAAATGTTAATTTCCCAAATACACGTTGATATTCGCTTAAATTAAATGTCAAACACCCTCCCACCTGTCTCTTGACAGTTTGAACATTTAATTTAAGCGAACAGCAATATTCATTTGTCAAGTAAACATATTTTTCTATTTTCGTACATAGTCCAGAAAGCCACTGCGCGTCCGCTAGGAAAAATATTCTAATTCGGATTTTTTGCACAATGCAAAGACATGGGGATTCATTAAGCCCTATGCTACTCAATCTAATCATAGATGAAGTTGTAAAGAGCATCAAACGAAGAAGGATGCAGAATGAGGAACAATGTAATTAAAATTCTGATATGGAGATGATGCAGCAATGATACCCAAAATGAAGAAAATTTAAAGATGAGTTTACAGATTTAACACAAGTAAAATAATTTAACATTGCAACTAAACAAACTAGAACACTGGTAACCGGTAAAGAACCAATAAGATGTAAACTGGAAGTCGATGGAATTAGCATTGAACAAGTAATGGAAATAAAGTATCAAAGGAGAGAGAGAGTAAATCTATGGAGATGTTGAAAAAGAAGTAAACGATTAAGTACAAAGAGCAAATAGATAAGCAGGACCCTGTAAGGGGGTAGGCGCAAAATCTTGGTCCAATGCTTTAAATCCATTCTTTTTTTTTCAAATCCTAAGGAAACCAATAAATATTTTTGAAAAATTGATTGAAATGAAAGATAACATTATTACCGAGAGCCGAAAGTCCCTTAGAATAAACAAAAAGTTTCTTTTGAACGACATATTTGAAATTAAAAATCACACTAAATTTTCTCTTTCTTTTCACCTCTTTAACTTATTAAAAAAACATTATAGAAGTTTTCAGGGACTTTCGAACCTCAGTAATAATGTAATCTTTCTTTCTGCGTTTTAATTTTTCAAAAATACTTATTAGTTTTCTTAGAATTCGAAAAAAAAATGAATGTATTTAAATAGCATTGGACCAAGATTTTTCGTCTACCCCCTTAATAACACTATAAGGCGTAAAAAAGGACAGGGTTACGCACACATCAAAAATAAGACACAGCCAAAACACTAAACAAGAGAAATCTGAATCAAAGGACATAGCCAGATAGGCAAAGACCATTAAGAATTATGATGTCAAAGGAACATAAATACATAAGATAAAAAACTAAAAGCAGTAACGAGCAAAAAAGTATTTCGTATAGTATGACAAATTGAATACTCGATCTGTATAATTCGATTATACAAAAATTTTAAATTTACCAATTTGTACACTTACCATAGTGGCAGCAATAAACAATGAGAAAATAACAACTGCTTTCATATTGGAATATTGATGTATTCACTATGTATCACCACCAATAGTCACCTAAACTATGATGTCTGCTGAAACAAATATCTTCTTTTAAACAAATGCCTTTCCAATATTACCAGGAATTTACCTACCCAGTAATAAACCTAACAACGTTTTAATTAATGTCAGTAATTCCTATTAATGACTTCTAATTTTGCAGTAAGTATTTTTTAATTTTATTCCAACAGCTGTAATTCATTTTTACCTGATGAACCTTTTTAATTACAATTTAGTGGGTATAAACAATATATTTTCTGTTGTACAGTGTGTAAAATCCACAGCATGGTGGGGATATGTAGATTATGTGTTCTCAATATGGTCTCATGGACAATAATATCTACCGCGAAATGGAATATAATAACACACTACTTTTGCTCGATGTTTTAATTTTAAAGAAGCATACGGGATATGTATCCCTTGATTATCCCTTGTCGCTTATAAATAAGAAATTGTCAAGTGTAGACCAAATGGAGCAGAACACGTTCCTACAATATCCACAAGAAATAATACGAGGAATATAACAGTATTATAATATGTAAAAATGAAATCTATTTTATCTAAAACTAAACCTATGAGCTAAACCAATGAACAAGACAGAACAAAGAATAGAATAAGTAAACATCAATAATTATATCAAAAATAGAGACTTTGATAGGTGTCAAATATGTATGTAAACATGCCTCGGAAAATAAACATAATAGTCCCTTCTTTAACGGTAAAATATTGCAAAACCTCTAAATTTTAAAGAACCGCTTGCATTGACATGAAATTTGGCATACACATAGCTAACAAGTCAAAGAAAAAAAGTGATATTGTGCCGATATGTGCTCTTGCCCCGAGGATGGTTTTCACCCCCTCTTGTGGGTGAAAAAATATTCGTCCAAAGAAAGTCAGGAAATGGATAAACTTGCTAATTTTAAGTAACTTTTGTTCTATAGAGTTTTTTCACCAAGTCAATATTTTTCGAGTTATTTGGCAGTGAATATGTTCATTTTTTCAACAAAATAACCACGCTTTTAGACGGTTTTTCGCAAATAACTCAAATAGTAAGTATTTTGTCGAAAAAAGATTCTTAGCAAGAATATAGCCTGTAAAAAATTTAAAAAAAATGGTGTATATATCACGTCTCTACGCCTAGTAGAAGCAGAGTTATAGCTAATGAAAAATAGGTTCATATTCGTCAAATTTCAAATGGAATACTTTAACGTAAAATAACCAAAAATGAAGCACATTTCGGGGAAAACTTATTAAAACTTATTTAAAGTGTTTAAAAAAAGCTTTATTTTTGTTTTATAAAAAAATTTCTAGCATCAAAATTAAAACAGTTACGCTCAAAATAACGTTAGTCCCTTTTGGTTTTGGTAAAAATATCGAGAAATTCACCCCCTAATTAGTATCTTAAATGAACTTAATCGTTACGACTTCACAAGTTTTTTGACTCGTGTATATACTGTTTATATGATCTGTAAGTCTCATCGGTTCAAAGTCCTTATTATTGAAAGGGCTGTAGCTAAAAGGGGTTGAACGAGTCACTGTTCACGAATGTATGCAAATTTAGAAACACCACATCTTAATCAATTTTTGTCTAACAGAAAAACAAAAAAGTATATGATATTCAGAAAAGCAAATCTGACTTTTTTCTGTTTTCTTCAAAATAAGCAATTTGAACCGATGAAACTTAAAGATCATATAAACACAACATAAGTAAAATAATTTGTGAAGCCCGGGGCTTCATAATTTGTGAAGGGGTTTTCCAGATTTTTTTTGCAAAAACAAAAACGGACCAACTTTATTTTGAGCGTAACTGGCTTAAATTTAACGCTAGAACTTTTTGTAAAAACAGAAATAGAGATTTTTTTAAACACTTTAAAAAAGTTATAATGGGTTTTCCCCAAAAAGTGCTTAATTTTTTGGATATTTTACGTCAAAATATTCTATTTGAAATTTGGTAAATATGAATCTACTTTTCATTCGCTATAACTCTGGTTCTACGAGATCCAGAGACCTAACGCGTACACCATTTTTTTAACTTTTTTATAGGCTATATTTTTGCTAAGAACGTTTTTTTCGACGAAATACTTACTTTTTGAGTTATTTGCGAAAAATAGTCTAAAAATGTGGTTAATTTTGTTGACAAATGAACATATTCACTCGCAAATAACTCGAAAATTGTTGACTTAATGAAAAAGCTCTATAGAACAAAAGCTACTTAAAATTAGTCAGTTTATCCATTTCCGGACTTATTTTGGACATATATTTTTCACCCACAATAGGGGGTAAAAGTCACCCCCAGGGCAAAAGCACACATCTGCACAATATCACTTTTTTTCTTTGACATGTAAGCTATACGTATGCCAAATTTCATGTCAATCCAAGCGGTTCTTTAAAATTTAGAGCAAAAACCGTGAAAGAATGGACTATAAAAAAGATTCAAGTAAATAGTCCAGGAACCGAAGCTTTTCACCTCGCAATTTTTACAGAATGAATCGATTTGCTTGAAAATTTGAGAATAAGTAGTGGATAGTCCAAGGATTAAAATTTATATAATGCTGAAAGGCGCTTTTACGATGGGGGTGGTTGCCACCCCATCTCGGGGAGGAAATTTTTTATTATATTTTGATCGCAAAAGTTGATAAAATCATTCATTCTAAGCAAAAAATGTTCTACATATTTTTTTGATAAAATTAATAGTTTTCGATGTATTCGCTATCGAAAGTGTTAGTTTTATATCAAAAAAATCAATGTTTTTCAATACATACTCATTTACGATCCACTCAATTTTTGCCGTAGAAAAAATTTTTTCAAACCAAGTTCTAGGAAATTAAATAACCTACAATTTCATATTTAAACATTTTTTCGTATCTCTGATGCTAATCTTTCTATTCTGAAGAAAATGGCATTTTTTACCAAACTAACAAAATTCGTTATTCGCTTTTATCTCTAGTTTTTTAAAAACTAATTACTCTAAGCCAGTCAAACTTCTAGAATCTAATAATAATACATAAATAAAGAAGAACGAATAAGACCAATGACTAAAACACCGCTAACTTACATTATTATGCTTCCAATTCGATTTCTCCTTTTTTTTTCAAAACAATATATTGATTTTTTAATCATACCTTTTTTATTTTTTATCTTAAAAAGTTTGGTAAAAAAATATTTTGTAGTTTTTGGCAAGATCTATAAGCATATTGATATTAAATATCTTTACATTCCTCAGTCGTAAAAGAGGTGACTTTGAAAGGGTTAGTAAAGATGGTTTTTGCATGTTATTACAAGTTTAATTGTCAATAGCTCACTTAATTTTTATCACACAAAAAATTTTTCACACCAATTTCTTAGGAATTAAATAAGCTACCATTTCTCATTTAAATATTTTTTTTATCTCTGATGCTAATCTTTCTATTCTGAAGAAAAAGCCACTTTTTTCCAAACTACAAAAATTCGTTATTCGCTTTTAACTCCATTTTTTTAAACTCATCATTATATGCCGGCCAAACTTCTAGAACTTGTTAATAATAAAAAAGACCAAATAAGGTCAATAACTAATTTTAATTAGGGTGGTGATTAGGGGGTTGCTTCCGATCACTTTTTCGTTGAAAAAAATTGGGACTGACATTATTTTCATTATAAGTCACTTAGCTAGAGACTTTTTTATTTCTGGAGATAGATATTTTTAAATACTTTAAATTAGTTTCAACAAGCTATCCTCAAAAAATGTACAGTTTTCCCGTCTTTTGACTTTGAAACTACAATATTTAGCATTTGACGAAGAAGAGCTAACATATAATAAAGTATAGCTCGATTACTATTGGTCTTAAAGAAAATTAAAAAACAGTTTTGTTTATTTTTTCAAAAGGTACATTTTTGTTAAGTCAAGTTCTTTTGACAAAACGAAAACTTTTGGAGTTATTAGCAGAAAACTTAATAAAAACATTGATTTTTTCTATATAAAACTAACACATTCGATAGCGAGTAAATCGAAAACTGTTAATTTTATCAAAAAATGTATAGGACATTTTTTGCTTAGAATGAACGGTTTTACCAACTTTTGCGGTCAAAATATAATAAAAAATTTCCACCCCAAATGGGGTGGCAACCACCTCCATGGTAAAAGCGCATTTCGGCATCATATAGATTTTGATCCTTGGACTATCCACTACTTATTCTCAAGTTTTCAAGCAAATCGATTCATTCTGTAAAAATTGCGAGGTTTTGTCCTATTTTAAGCTTCATTACTTGGACTATAGTCCTGAAAGGAACAGATGGTACAAAGAGAAAAATTAAAGAAGCGTCTCTAATTATGTTTAATGAAACCAATTGTTTTTTACCATGACACCAATACCAGCTGGTTTTTTAAGCTAAATACTACCCAATATTGAGTTTGGTACATTATAGATGGTCTTATGGCAGTTTTGTAGGATTTTTCTTTTAGTTTTATAAGAATCTTTTTGGCTCACAACATACTCACTTCCATCCACTTGATCCATACCACCCTAATTCTACTGCATGTATCTCCATCTATTTTCCCATTACTTTGTAATCTAATGTACTTTGTAATAGAAAAAAATAGAAAAAATAGATAGAGATACATGCAGGTTACTTAAACATGGATTGGTATTCACATCTTTGGCGGCAATGGCCGCCGAAGGATGTTTTATGTAGAATGAAAAATTTATTTGAAGTTATCTAAATAATCCCTAAAGAAAAGTTAATTTTTAGTTATAATTCGTGAAAGTGAAGTAGCTTAATGTTGTCTATGATAGTTATTGTAGTAAAATTATGGCAATTTATCTTTATTAAGGAAGAATTATTTTCGAGCATGGTTGCTAATGTGTTTGTTCTTAGTTAAATGGAATAATGGATATTTGAAGAAAAGTTATGTATATTATTTTTAAGGATAAAAACATAGGTTGTGCATTGCTTCGAGCAAGACTCGCATAACCTACATACATATACTGGGTAAATGATAGCGTATTGCATAATCTAAACCCATAAAAAAGGAAGAAGAAGAAGAAGAAGGATTGGTATTCACAACCGCTTTTGGTTGTGAATCATCATAGCTATTTTAATTTTTGAGGCAGTAGCTCTAAATAGTTGTTTTGAGCTGCATCCAAACCATTCTCGCAGGTTTTTCAGCCATGAAATTCTTCTTCTTCCGATGCATTTTCTTCCATCTATTTTTACTTGCATTATGAGTCGCAGGATGCCATACTTCTCGCCCCGTATCACATGTCCGAGATACTGTAGTTTTTTTTTTATTTTGTAAGTTTAACTTCCTTCTCTTTACCTATTTTTCTTAGTACTTCGTTGTTCGTAACTCTATCTACCCAGGAAACCCTCATAAATCGTATCGTATAAATCGTTCGTAACTCTATCTACCCTTCGTAATCCCTGGTAAGTAAGTAGTAAGTAAGTGGTAAATTTACAGATTTTGTATATTTATGCTTTTGCTTTAGCTTTACTCCTGTTATTTTCGCTTTCTTTTTGGTGACCTCATAATTTTTGAAGATCTGTGTCCGATCTATTTTCTTGCGACTGTTTACATAATTTTCTCTTCTGCTTTATTTTTCTTGTACTTGCTTTGACCAACACCAGACCTTTTATTCTCAAACGTCTCTCCTGAGGTATTTCTTAGCAGTATCTCGGATGGTATGGATGTACAGCTGGTTCCTAAAAAAACTGATACGACTCTTAGTAAGATTTGATCATTTTGAGCAGTGTATTTGATTTTTCTGACATTATATTATATTTATTATGACAGACAAATAATAAAATAAACAAACAAACAAACAACTGAATACATAATATGTTAATTCATAAATTGTAATAATTATTAAGTAAAAAAAAGTAAAAAATTGTAATAATTGTTCATAAAAAATTAATTTTTGCTGCAGTTCGGTACCTAAGATGCGATGCTTTAATTCTGCCCCAAGTTGTTGTCTTTCTTCCCGGAAACTGTGACATGATTCTTGCAGTTTTCGCATCTTCAAAAGGATTCTCTTCTAATCTCTCCAAAAGCGTACGATCTTTATGAGCGGTAGATATTTTTGTTCTTCCAGATCCTTGCTTTCTTTAGAGAGTTTCTTGTTCTTTCCATATTTTATTAATATTAAAAACTATTGTTTTGCTTACGTTAAAATGGTTCGCTACGGCAGATAGTAACCAACCATCTTCTAATTTCGTTACAATTCTTGCTTTTAGTTCTTTGCTAGCATGTGGAGCCATTTTTTGAGGTTCAACAGAATAAGTTATCTGACAAATTTTTAGATTTAGCAGTGACAGTGAGAGTGTGTAAATAATAAGTATTTATCCTTCAAAATACACTGCTCAATTTTCTACAAAATACACTTTAAGAGTCGTATCAGTTTTTTTAGGAACCAGCTGTACATCAAATGAACTTTTCAGAGCAGCCGTCTCGAAAGTCCGAGTAGCTATGATGATTGCCGACCTCCGTCGCGGAAATGGCACTTGAAGAAGAAAAAGTATCTCTAATAATACATGCTATCTTCCTCCAAATTGTTTTAGGCCTTCCTTTCGTGCTATAGCACATTTATTGTTCTTTTCCTGTTTTCTGGTTTTGATTTTGAACCTTGTAGGTGTATTTAACAATGCTGGTTAAGGTCTGAACATGATTGTTAAGATATTCCTCAAAATAATACATGGAATACTATATGATCTCGTTAGAGACTCCATCCTATCCACAAAAGCCATTTTCAACAAGGTGGAAGGAGCAACAAGCGAAGTAGGGCTGAGGATTAATGAAGAGAAGATGAAATATATGTGTATAAATAGAACGACACGAAGAGAGAGGATAGGACAAAATGTGACGGTCAACACCTTCAATTTCGAAAGAGTACAACGTTTTAAGTATCTGGGGGCCGTAATCACAGCTGACAACGATGTTACTGAAGAAATAAAAGACATAATCCAATCAGCAAATCGCTGTCTATTCGTACTGGATAAGCTTATAAAATCAAAAAATCTTACAAGAAGTTGTTAGATCAAAATCTATAATTCCATCGTCAGACCTGTACTAACATATGGTTGCGAAACGTGGACCATGACCATGACCAAATCAAAGTAAGAAAAGCTCAGACGTTTTGAACGAAAAATACTTAGAGAAATTTTCGGACCGCACCACGACATAATTACAAACCAGTATAAAAAAAGAATGTGTGTGTACTTTGTACGCACGTAAGAAGTTATACTTCTATTATATGATTTCATAAAAATAAATTTACTTTGTACAGTTTGTTTTAATTTTTTTTAAACACCAAACTAATTTTGTGCTTACCGCTTTCAAAAAAATAAAAAAAAGTATAGGATTGCTCCGGATTCGAACTCAAGACCTCTCGATCTCTCGCCGAATGCTATACCAAATACGCTACGAGGACTGTGTCTGTATCAGTTCGGACGTACCTAATAACAATTCACGGTAACAAACAGACAAGGTGAAGTATAATAAATATACAATAAAATGTTTTAATAATACTCATCTTTATATTAAAAATTATAATAAATGTATTTACTAAAAACACTAATATATTCTTTTCACACCTTTTCTTGCACTGATATATTTATACATAACTTGAAAGATTTAGCAACTAAACGCCATACTGTCTGTGTGCACATGCGCGCAGTATTATGAAATTTTACGCTCAATCGCGCCTAAAGGAGTATAACTTCAAAAAAATAGTAAAATCCTTTGTAAAAGGTATATTTAAAATCCCTAAAAAGGGCTACATCGCAATCACATAACTAGTTTTCGACTGGTTTACCAGTCATCATCAGTGCTTACCTAAAATGAATATAACCTGGTAAAATAATGCAAAGATTTTAAAATTTTGACTACGGTTAAGAAAAGTTTTGGTTATACTCACGTGAAGTTTACATGCTAACCACCAAGATATAATTTACAAAAATAGTAGGGTCAAAGCCCTGTAAAAGTAGTCCGTTAAGGAAACATCGATTGAAAATACTGACTTAAGAGTGTATGTTTGAAATATTTGCTAATATGCCCCAGGTAACATCTGAGCTGTGATCCGACTTGTTCGCATGGTGGAAGTGTAGCAGCAAGTGACAATGAAATGGATAGAAACCTCTGAACCAACTTCGAATTAAAAGGAATCTACAATGACACCGATATTGTCCAAGAAATTAAATCACAGCTACTAAGATGGGCAGGCCACGTGCACAGACTTCATAACGAGAGACTTGTAAGACTGGTATGGGAGGAGATTCTTACAGGCAAAAGACCACTCGGACGTCCCAGAATGCGATGGAGAGATAACATCCAAGCAGATCTCCGAAAGATGAACATCCCATTTGACCCTAGGTTGATGGAAGACCGAAGAAATTGGAAGAAAGTTGTACAGTCAGCCAGGACCCACCCAGGGTTGTAGCGCTACGTGATGATGATGAATACTATACAAAGAATAGAAGAAGATATAGATAACACCCAGTTTGGATTCCGAGTAAGACTAGGAACGAGAGAGGCCCTGTTCGCTTTTACGTTCTCACGCAAAGACAACTAATTATTAACCAGGATCTCTATGTCTGCTTTATACAGGGTGATTGATTAGTAGGGTAAAGCTCAATAGCTCCGCTATAGTAATGCAATAAAAGTTTATAACAAAAATATTAGCCACCTTTGAGCTTCACATTACAAAATTAGTTAGAATGTTACAGGGTGTTCGATAACACAGTGGCAGACCAAACTTATGTTTTTTTTTTAATGGAACACCCTATATTTTATTTTAAATTCAAAATCCTGTTAACTTCTCCATCACAAAAATATAAAGGTTTGTTATGTTATACAGGGTATTTACAAAGTTATAACCAATTTTATATGAAAATCGTAGCAAGTTCAACTCCCTGTATAAATAAAAATAAGCAAAACAACAATGGTTTATTAATGCCATATTTTTTAACGTATTGTCAAAATTTTCAAGAATGGTCGATATTGCTAATTTTCTTTATATCAAATACACAGACAGGGTGAGTCAAAACGCAAGTACATTATTTTCTCAGTAATTTTAAATGGAACACCCTGTATTTTATATCACTATTGAAAAGTACCATTACCGTACTTTAATTTTTAGATAAATTCCCTATGTCTAGATTTATCAGTTTTCGAGATATTTTCATTTTTCAATGGACCAGTAGCGTGGCCACCCAAATCACCAGAATTTAATAAACTGGACTGATTTTTTTGGGGTTAATAATGAAGTTTATAAAATACCTCCAACAACAAGGGATGACGGGATGAGATGAAAAATAGAATACAAAGTGTATTTCGATGTGTTAATTTACAAATGCTCCGTAGAGTAAGTAGCTCATTCAATGATCGTTTTTAGGCGTACATAAATGTGTTAGGAGATAATTTTGAACACCTTATGTAATTAAATATTAAAAATATTTTATTAAAAGTAGCTTCTAATTTTTTCAAACATGTTTTTTTGCAAAATGTATTACTGATAAATTATGTTTCGTTCTTTATTTGTTACATTGTTACATTTACATACAAAAGTAGTGTTTAATTGTCTTCACAAAATATGTATTGTATTTTGTGTTTGTGTGTTTTTTTGTAAAATTTATTACTAATTTTCTTTGTTTATTTGTTGCATTTACATAAAAAGATAGTTTTTAATTGTTTCAAAAATGTTGCATGTAGTGGTTGTGTTTTTGTTTGTAAAATGTATTACTAATAAATAATTTTTATTTCTTTATTTGCTACAGTGTTACATTGATTACCTAATTGATAATCGGTAATCTTCAATTGTCAATTCAGTCATGGCTTACTTAAAATTTAGATAAATTTAAACACCTAAAATAATTTGCGCTGAAAAATGAAAATATCTCGAAAACTAATAAATTTGGTCATAGGGAATGTTATATAAAAATTAAAGTACGTTAATGTTACTTTTCAATAATGATATAAAATACAGGGTGTTCCATTTAACATTACTGAGAAAATAATGAGCCAGCTTAATGAGCCATATTTTAAAGCTATTTCTAAAAATTATACATCAAAGGATATATAGACTGTGCGAAGAAAAAATCAGCCGAACACAGTTTGGTTTTCGAAATCCAGTGGGTACAAGAGAGGCTCTATTTAGTATACAAGTGCTATTTCAACGATGTAGAGACGTGAATTGCGATATTTATGCATGTTTCATTGATTACCATAAAGCGTTCGATACAGTAAAGCACGACAAGCTGATGGAGATATTAACCAATATTGGAATAAACACCTGTGATTTAAGGATTATCAGCAATCTGTACTGGAGTCAAACATCATCTATCCGGACAGAGGCAAGAGAATCCGACGATATCAAAATCAAACGTGGGGTCCGTCAGGGATGTATACTATCCCCACTGCTGTTTAACATCTACTCTGAGGAAATCTTTCAAGAAACATTGGATGATGTTGAAGCCGGAATTAGAATTAACGGAGAATGTATCAATAACATAAGATACGCAGACGACACTGTGGTATTCGCTGACAGTTCTGAAGCCCTACAGGAGTTAATGAGCAGAATCGCAGAAGTCAGTCAGAGATACGGACTTTCACTAAACACTAAGAAAACCAAATGTATGATGATCTCTAAGAATGAACAGCAATTTGGACGAATCAGTGTGAATGGTCAACAAATAGAAAGAGTAAAAACATACACCTACCTTGGTACGAACGTCAATGAAAATTGGGACCATTCTATAGAAATCAAATGTAGGATAGAGAAAGCAAGATCTGCATTTCAAAAAATGGCAAAGTTGTTCAAATGTCATGATTTGTCGATACCCATAAAAGTCAGATTACTACGATGTTATATATTTCCTATACTGTTGTACGGAGTTGAGTCGTGGACTCTCACAGACGCCACCTGCAAGAAAATTGAGGCTTTTGAGATGTGGCTTTATCGTCGAATCCTGAAGATATCTTATACCGACCACATTACTAATGAGGGTGTTTTGCTGAGAATGAAAAAAGAAAAAGAGCTGTTAATCAAAATAAAAACAGCCAAAATCGAATACCTCGGTCACATCATGAGGAACAGTGAGAGATATGGACTGTTGCAACTGGTCTTGCAGGGAAAAGTAGAGGGAAAGCGAGGACCAGGAAGGCGAAGGATTTCCTGGCTGAGAAATCTACGAACGTGGTTCAACACAACCACTACAAATCTTTTCAGAGCAGCAGTGTGCAAAGTGCAGATTGCCATGATGGTCGCCAACATCCGAAACGGATAGGCACTACAAGAAGAAGAAGAGAAAATAATGTACTTGCGTTGTGACTCACCCTGTATTTGATATAAAGAAAATTAGCAATATCAATAATTCTTAAAAATTTTGACAATAAATAAAAAAATATGGCATTAATAAACCATTGCTGTTGTGCTTATTGTTATTTATACAGGGAGTTGAACTTGTTACGATTTTCATACAAAATTGGTTATAACTTTGTAAATACCCTGTATAACATTACAAACCTTTATATTTTTGTGATGGAGAAGTTAACAGAATTTAGAATATAAAATAAAATATAGGGTGTTCCATTTAAAAAAACATAAGTTAGGTCTGCCACTGTGTTATCGAACACCCTGTAACATTCTAACTAATTTTGTAATGTGAAGCTCAAAGGTGGCTAAAATTTTTGTTATTAACTTTTATTGCTATCTATTACTATAGCGGAGCTATTGAGCTTTACCCTACTAATCAATCACCCTGTAGATTATCAAAAGGCTTCTGATAAAGTGCGACACCAGAAACTCGTTGAACTTTTAAAAGAAAAGAATGTGGACTCTCGAGATATACGCGTTATAGTCAATCTGTACAATGTCGAAATAGAAACAAAAAGAGGTGTTAGACAGGTTTGCGTATTTATTACGGATAAAGCTATTTTTACGGAAGCAATATCAGAGTAAGAACAGGGTATGCCAATAAATCGAAAGATCTTGAACAACTAAGATTAGCAGACAACACCGCTATTTTTGCAGACAGTCTGGAAGCACTGCAAAGATTAGTAAATAGATTACATCAAGTCAGTATAAAATATGGACTACATATTATGGACGTTAAGAAAACCAAGTTCATGATTAGTAGGAAAGCTAGATATAGAGGGAAAACAAGGAGAAAGAGTAACTACAAATATCTGGGAACCTGGGTAAATGAAAACAATGACCAATGTAGAGATATCAGGACACGCATTGAACTTGCAAGACAAGCATTTATAAAAATGAAAAAAATGTTTGTTAATCGAGACTTTCCTCTGAAGCGCAGGCTAAGAGCCTTAAGATGATACGTATTCTCGACTTTGTTCTGTGTCTCGAACGAACTAAAAGAAGAATATGAGTGTTAAAAGTCGATACATATTATGCACGTACAGTTTTCTTGTTGTAAAGTTTGTTATTTCTTAAGTCAGTTGGAAGTTAGCAAGCAATGATATCTGTTAAGTAAAATAATCTGTACACTTATTTTTCATATTTTTTATTTATACTGCGTTCACCAACATTATATATAATTTTATTTCATGAAATCCAAAACAATAGAATATAAAAAACTTAGTAGACACATTGGTCAAGGTAGTGGAATCCGTAGTCGTCCAAACAGTTTATCAATTTGACAGCAGTGGAATAGGGGTTAGCGGAAGGAACAGCACAACCATCAATGTAAACCTCAGGATCTTCGTCAGTACAGACCAATCCAAGTTTGCGACTTAGCATGTCATAGTTGAAACGTCCATTAGGGTACATGAATCCATATTTCTGACAAACACACAACATGTATTTTCCCAAAGGCTCGTAGTCTTCGTATTGGTGGGGGCTTCTGATGTATTCCATACCGCATTTACTTTGTCTTTGACACTGAAGATGATAATTATGGAGGATATCTTTTTCTTCTTGTGGAAGGATGAAATTTTGGTAGACATGTATACGACCTCTATTGTGACCACCACCTCCGTGTGTGCCTCTGTGACCTCCGTAACCACCGCCTTCGTGACCTCCGTAATCACCGTCTTCATCACCTCCGTAACCACCGCCTCCGTAACCACCGCCTCCGTGACCACCAGGTCCGTAACTAGCCTGAAAGGATAAGAGAAATAAATTAATACATTGTCTTAATCAACAATATTTTTGTTTGTATAAAAGCGTGGTTTGGATTTCACCCAATCAGCCAGAAGCATACATCCAAAATATAGCCGAAACATTCATCACACAGCCATATTTGTCCACTGTCGGACATAGACCTCCTCAAGATGTTTCCACCCTTCTCTGTCCTGCGCAGCTGCATGCCAGTTTGTCGGTATACTTTTAATTCAGTCGGTCCATCTGGTAGGTGGTCTTCCACCTACCACCGGCCTTTGGCCGCCACTCTAAAATCTTCTTAGTCCATCTGTTGTCTCTCTGTCTTGCGACGTGTCCTGACCATTTCCACTTCAACTTCGTAATGTGTTTTATGATGTCTTCCACTCCAGTTATTTGCCGTAACTCATCATTTCGTATTCTGTCTCCCAAAGTTAGGCCAAGCATGCATCTTTCCATTTTTCGTTGTGCTACTTGTAAATTTTCTTATTGATGCTTTAGTCAATGTCAGTGTTTCAGCTCCATTTAAGTCAGCACCGGAAGTACGCACTGGTTAAATGCTTTTCTTTTTAGTTTTATTGAGATGTTTTCCTTGAACAAGTCTCTTAGTTTGCCATACGCTGCCCATCCTAAAGCTATTCTTCTAGATAATTCGCATGTTTGGTTGTCTCTACTTATTTGTATTTCGTGGCCAAGATAGATGTATTTGTTTACTGTTTCGATATGGCAGTTTTCTAGTTTCCTAGTTTCAGCCAAAACATTACAGAGTAATAATCCCAAACCTAAAAGTATCGATGATCACAATAAATTAATAACAGTGATAAGATTAGCAAAGATACAAGAGCCCTCATGGAAATAAATTAGAAAAGATTTAAGAAGATATAATACTAATGTAATTACTCAAACAGTGGAAAAGCACAAAGGTTTAAAGATAATGTGTGTGTGTGTGTGTGTGTGTGTGTGTGTGTGTGTGTGTGTGTGTGTGTGTGTGTGTGTGTGTGTGTGTGTGTGTGTGTGTGTGTGTGTGTGTGTGTGTGTGTGTGTGTGTGTGTGTGTGTGTGTGTGTGTGTGTGTGTGTGTGTGTGTGTGTGTGTGTGTGTGTGTGTGTGTGTGTGTGTGTGTGTGTGTGTGTGTGTGTGTGTGTGTGTGTGTGTGTGTGTGTGTGTGTGTGTGTGTGTGTGTGTGTGTGTGTGTGTGTGTGTGTGTGTGTGTGTGTGTGTGTGTGTGTGTGTGTGTGTGTGTGTGTGTGTGTGTGTGTGTGTGTGTGTGTGTGTGTGTGTGTGTGTGTGTGTGTGTGTGTGTGTGTGTGTGTGTGTGTGTGTGTGTGTGTGTGTGTGTGTGTGTGTGTGTGTGTGTGTGTGTGTGTGTGTGTGTGTGTGTGTGTGTGTGTGTGTGTGTGTGTGTGTGTGTGTGTGTGTGTGTGTGTGTGTGTGTGTGTGTGTGTGTGTGTGTGTGTGTGTGTGTGTGTGTGTGTGTGTGTGTGTGTGTGTGTGTGTGTGTGTGTGTGTGTGTGTGTGTGTGTGTGTGTGTGTGTGTGTGTGTGTGTGTGTGTGTGTGTGTGTGTGTGTGTGTGTGTGTGTGTGTGTGTGTGTGTGTGTGTGTGTGTGTGTGTGTGTGTGTGTGTGTGTGTGTGTGTGTGTGTGTGTGTGTGTGTGTGTGTGTGTGTGTGTGTGTGTGTGTGTGTGTGTGTGTGTGTGTGTGTGTGTGTGTGTGTGTGTGTGTGTGTGTGTGTGTGTGTGTGTGTGTGTGTGTGTGTGTGTGTGTGTGTGTGTGTGTGTGTGTGTGTGTGTGTGTGTGTGTGTGTGTGTGTGTGTGTGTGTGTGTGTGTGTGTGTGTGTGTGTGTGTGTGTGTGTGTGTGTGTGTGTGTGTGTGTGTGTGTGTGTGTGTGTGTGTGTGTGTGTGTGTGTGTGTGTGTGTGTGTGTGTGTGTGTGTGTGTGTGTGTGTGTGTGTGTGTGTGTGTGTGTGTGTGTGTGTGTGTGTGTGTGTGTGTGTGTGTGTGTGTGTGTGTGTGTGTGTGTGTGTGTGTGTGTGTGTGTGTGTGTGTGTGTGTGTGTGTGTGTGTGTGTGTGTGTGTGTGTGTGTGTGTGTGTGTGTGTGTGTGTGTGTGTGTGTGTGTGTGTGTGTGTGTGTGTGTGTGTGTGTGTGTGTGTGTGTGTGTGTGTGTGTGTGTGTGTGTGTGTGTGTGTGTGTGTGTGTGTGTGTGTGTGTGTGTGTGTGTGTGTGTGTGTGTGTGTGTGTGTGTGTGTGTGTGTGTGTGTGTGTGTGTGTGTGTGTGTGTGTGTGTGTGTGTGTGTGTGTGTGTGTGTGTGTGTGTGTGTGTGTGTGTGTGTGTGTGTGTGTGTGTGTGTGTGTGTGTGTGTGTGTGTGTGTGTGTGTGTGTGTGTGTGTGTGTGTGTGTGTGTGTGTGTGTGTGTGTGTGTGTGTGTGTGTGTGTGTGTGTGTGTGTGTGTGTGTGTGTGTGTGTGTGTGTGTGTGTGTGTGTGTGTGTGTGTGTGTGTGTGTGTGTGTGTGTGTGTGTGTGTGTGTGTGTGTGTGTGTGTGTGTGAAAATAATGTACTTGCGTTGTGACTCACCCTGTATTTGATATAAAGAAAATTAGCAATATCAATAATTCTTAAAAATTTTGACAATAAATAAAAAAATATGGCATTAATAAACCATTGCTGTTGTGCTTATTGTTATTTATACAGGGAGTTGAACTTGTTACGATTTTCATACAAAATTGGTTATAACTTTGTAAATACCCTGTATAACATTACAAACCTTTATATTTTTGTGATGGAGAAGTTAACAGAATTTAGAATATAAAATAAAATATAGGGTGTTCCATTTAAAAAAACATAAGTTAGGTCTGCCACTGTGTTATCGAACACCCTGTAACATTCTAACTAATTTTGTAATGTGAAGCTCAAAGGTGGCTAAAATTTTTGTTATTAACTTTTATTGCTATCTATTACTATAGCGGAGCTATTGAGCTTTACCCTACTAATCAATCACCCTGTAGATTATCAAAAGGCTTCTGATAAAGTGCGACACCAGAAACTCGTTGAACTTTTAAAAGAAAAGAATGTGGACTCTCGAGATATACGCGTTATAGTCAATCTGTACAATGTCGAAATAGAAACAAAAAGAGGTGTTAGACAGGTTTGCGTATTTATTACGGATAAAGCTATTTTTACGGAAGCAATATCAGAGTAAGAACAGGGTATGCCAATAAATCGAAAGATCTTGAACAACTAAGATTAGCAGACAACACCGCTATTTTTGCAGACAGTCTGGAAGCACTGCAAAGATTAGTAAATAGATTACATCAAGTCAGTATAAAATATGGACTACATATTATGGACGTTAAGAAAACCAAGTTCATGATTAGTAGGAAAGCTAGATATAGAGGGAAAACAAGGAGAAAGAGTAACTACAAATATCTGGGAACCTGGGTAAATGAAAACAATGACCAATGTAGAGATATCAGGACACGCATTGAACTTGCAAGACAAGCATTTATAAAAATGAAAAAAATGTTTGTTAATCGAGACTTTCCTCTGAAGCGCAGGCTAAGAGCCTTAAGATGATACGTATTCTCGACTTTGTTCTGTGTCTCGAACGAACTAAAAGAAGAATATGAGTGTTAAAAGTCGATACATATTATGCACGTACAGTTTTCTTGTTGTAAAGTTTGTTATTTCTTAAGTCAGTTGGAAGTTAGCAAGCAATGATATCTGTTAAGTAAAATAATCTGTACACTTATTTTTCATATTTTTTATTTATACTGCGTTCACCAACATTATATATAATTTTATTTCATGAAATCCAAAACAATAGAATATAAAAAACTTAGTAGACACATTGGTCAAGGTAGTGGAATCCGTAGTCGTCCAAACAGTTTATCAATTTGACAGCAGTGGAATAGGGGTTAGCGGAAGGAACAGCACAACCATCAATGTAAACCTCAGGATCTTCGTCAGTACAGACCAATCCAAGTTTGCGACTTAGCATGTCATAGTTGAAACGTCCATTAGGGTACATGAATCCATATTTCTGACAAACACACAACATGTATTTTCCCAAAGGCTCGTAGTCTTCGTATTGGTGGGGGCTTCTGATGTATTCCATACCGCATTTACTTTGTCTTTGACACTGAAGATGATAATTATGGAGGATATCTTTTTCTTCTTGTGGAAGGATGAAATTTTGGTAGACATGTATACGACCTCTATTGTGACCACCACCTCCGTGTGTGCCTCTGTGACCTCCGTAACCACCGCCTTCGTGACCTCCGTAATCACCGTCTTCATCACCTCCGTAACCACCGCCTCCGTAACCACCGCCTCCGTGACCACCAGGTCCGTAACTAGCCTGAAAGGATAAGAGAAATAAATTAATACATTGTCTTAATCAACAATATTTTTGTTTGTATAAAAGCGTGGTTTGGATTTCACCCAATCAGCCAGAAGCATACATCCAAAATATAGCCGAAACATTCATCACACAGCCATATTTGTCCACTGTCGGACATAGACCTCCTCAAGATGTTTCCACCCTTCTCTGTCCTGCGCAGCTGCATGCCAGTTTGTCGGTATACTTTTAATTCAGTCGGTCCATCTGGTAGGTGGTCTTCCACCTACCACCGGCCTTTGGCCGCCACTCTAAAATCTTCTTAGTCCATCTGTTGTCTCTCTGTCTTGCGACGTGTCCTGACCATTTCCACTTCAACTTCGTAATGTGTTTTATGATGTCTTCCACTCCAGTTATTTGCCGTAACTCATCATTTCGTATTCTGTCTCCCAAAGTTAGGCCAAGCATGCATCTTTCCATTTTTCGTTGTGCTACTTGTAAATTTTCTTATTGATGCTTTAGTCAATGTCAGTGTTTCAGCTCCATTTAAGTCAGCACCGGAAGTACGCACTGGTTAAATGCTTTTCTTTTTAGTTTTATTGAGATGTTTTCCTTGAACAAGTCTCTTAGTTTGCCATACGCTGCCCATCCTAAAGCTATTCTTCTAGATAATTCGCATGTTTGGTTGTCTCTACTTATTTGTATTTCGTGGCCAAGATAGATGTATTTGTTTACTGTTTCGATATGGCAGTTTTCTAGTTTCCTAGTTTCAGCCAAAACATTACAGAGTAATAATCCCAAACCTAAAAGTATCGATGATCACAATAAATTAATAACAGTGATAAGATTAGCAAAGATACAAGAGCCCTCATGGAAATACGGGGAAACTTAAGCAAAAAAAGAGGAACAAAGAAGAATATAAAATTTAAATAAAAGAAATTAGAAAAGATTTAAGAAGATATAATACTAATGTAATTACTCAAACAGTGGAAAAGCACAAAGGTTTAAAGATAATGTGTGTGTGTGTGTGTGTGTGTGTGTGTGTGTGTGTGTGTGTGTGTGTGTGTGTGTGTGTGTGTGTGTGTGTGTGTGTGTGTGTGTGTGTGTGTGTGTGTGTGTGTGTGTGTGTGTGTGTGTGTGTGTGTGTGTGTGTGTGTGTGTGTGTGTGTGTGTGTGTGTGTGTGTGTGTGTGTGTGTGTGTGTGTGTGTGTGTGTGTGTGTGTGTGTGTGTGTGTGTGTGTGTGTGTGTGTGTGTGTGTGTGTGTGTGTGTGTGTGTGTGTGTGTGTGTGTGTGTGTGTGTGTGTGTGTGTGTGTGTGTGTGTGTGTGTGTGTGTGTGTGTGTGTGTGTGTGTGTGTGTGTGTGTGTGTGTGTGTGTGTGTGTGTGTGTGTGTGTGTGTGTGTGTGTGTGTGTGTGTGTGTGTGTGTGTGTGTGTGTGTGTGTGTGTGTGTGTGTGTGTGTGTGTGTGTGTGTGTGTGTGTGTGTGTGTGTGTGTGTGTGTGTGTGTGTGTGTGTGTGTGTGTGTGTGTGTGTGTGTGTGTGTGTGTGTGTGTGTGTGTGTGTGTGTGTGTGTGTGTGTGTGTGTGTGTGTGTGTGTGTGTGTGTGTGTGTGTGTGTGTGTGTGTGTGTGTGTGTGTGTGTGTGTGTGTGTGTGTGTGTGTGTGTGTGTGTGTGTGTGTGTGTGTGTGTGTGTGTGTGTGTGTGTGTGTGTGTGTGTGTGTGTGTGTGTGTGTGTGTGTGTGTGTGTGTGTGTGTGTGTGTGTGTGTGTGTGTGTGTGTGTGTGTGTGTGTGTGTGTGTGTGTGTGTGTGTGTGTGTGTGTGTGTGTGTGTGTGTGTGTGTGTGAAAATAATGTACTTGCGTTGTGACTCACCCTGTATTTGATATAAAGAAAATTAGCAATATCAATAATTCTTAAAAATTTTGACAATAAATAAAAAAATATGGCATTAATAAACCATTGCTGTTGTGCTTATTGTTATTTATACAGGGAGTTGAACTTGTTACGATTTTCATACAAAATTGGTTATAACTTTGTAAATACCCTGTATAACATTACAAACCTTTATATTTTTGTGATGGAGAAGTTAACAGAATTTAGAATATAAAATAAAATATAGGGTGTTCCATTTAAAAAAACATAAGTTAGGTCTGCCACTGTGTTATCAAACACCCTGTAACATTCTAACTAATTTTGTAATGTGAAGCTCAAAGGTGGCTAAAATTTTTGTTATTAACTTTTATTGCTATCTATTACTATAGCGGAGCTATTGAGCTTTACCCTACTAATCAATCACCCTGTAGATTATCAAAAGGCTTCTGATAAAGTGCGACACCAGAAACTCGTTGAACTTTTAAAAGAAAAGAATGTGGACTCTCGAGATATACGCGTTATAGTCAATCTGTACAATGTCGAAATAGAAACAAAAAGAGGTGTTAGACAGGTTTGCGTATTTATTACGGATAAAGCTATTTTTACGGAAGCAATATCAGAGTAAGAACAGGGTATGCCAATAAATCGAAAGATCTTGAACAACTAAGATTAGCAGACAACACCGCTATTTTTGCAGACAGTCTGGAAGCACTGCAAAGATTAGTAAATAGATTACATCAAGTCAGTATAAAATATGGACTACATATTATGGACGTTAAGAAAACCAAGTTCATGATTAGTAGGAAAGCTAGATATAGAGGGAAAACAAGGAGAAAGAGTAACTACAAATATCTGGGAACCTGGGTAAATGAAAACAATGACCAATGTAGAGATATCAGGACACGCATTGAACTTGCAAGACAAGCATTTATAAAAATGAAAAAAATGTTTGTTAATCGAGACTTTCCTCTGAAGCGCAGGCTAAGAGCCTTAAGATGATACGTATTCTCGACTTTGTTCTGTGTCTCGAACGAACTAAAAGAAGAATATGAGTGTTAAAAGTCGATACATATTATGCACGTACAGTTTTCTTGTTGTAAAGTTTGTTATTTCTTAAGTCAGTTGGAAGTTAGCAAGCAATGATATCTGTTAAGTAAAATAATCTGTACACTTATTTTTCATATTTTTTATTTATACTGCGTTCACCAACATTATATATAATTTTATTTCATGAAATCCAAAACAATAGAATATAAAAAACTTAGTAGACACATTGGTCAAGGTAGTGGAATCCGTAGTCGTCCAAACAGTTTATCAATTTGACAGCAGTGGAATAGGGGTTAGCGGAAGGAACAGCACAACCATCAATGTAAACCTCAGGATCAACCATCAATGTAAACCTCAGGATCTTCGTCAGTACAGACCAATCCAAGTTTGCGACTTAGCATGTCATAGTTGAAACGTCCATTAGGGTACATGAATCCATATTTCTGACAAACACACAACATGTATTTTCCCAAAGGCTCGTAGTCTTCGTATTGGTGGGGGCTTCTGATGTATTCCATACCGCATTTACTTTGTCTTTGACACTGAAGATGATAATTATGGAGATGATAATTATGGAGGATATCTTTTTCTTCTTGTGGAAGGATGAAATTTTGGTAGACATGTATACGACCTCTATTGTGACCACCACCTCCGTGTGTGCCTCTGTGACCTCCGTAACCACCGCCTTCGTGACCTCCGTAATCACCGTCTTCATCACCTCCGTAACCACCGCCTCCGTAACCACCGCCTCCGTGACCACCAGGTCCGTAACTAGCCTGAAAGGATAAGAGAAATAAATTAATACATTGTCTTAATCAACAATATTTTTGTTTGTATAAAAGCGTGGTTTGGATTTCACCCAATCAGCCAGAAGCATACATCCAAAATATAGCCGAAACATTCATCACACAGCCATATTTGTCCACTGTCGGACATAGACCTCCTCAAGATGTTTCCACCCTTCTCTGTCCTGCGCAGCTGCATGCCAGTTTGTCGGTATACTTTTAATTCAGTCGGTCCATCTGGTAGGTGGTCTTCCACCTACCACCGGCCTTTGGCCGCCACTCTAAAATCTTCTTAGTCCATCTGTTGTCTCTCTGTCTTGCGACGTGTCCTGACCATTTCCACTTCAACTTCGTAATGTGTTTTATGATGTCTTCCACTCCAGTTATTTGCCGTAACTCATCATTTCGTATTCTGTCTCCCAAAGTTAGGCCAAGCATGCATCTTTCCATTTTTCGTTGTGCTACTTGTAAATTTTCTTATTGATGCTTTAGTCAATGTCAGTGTTTCAGCTCCATTTAAGTCAGCACCGGAAGTACGCACTGGTTAAATGCTTTTCTTTTTAGTTTTATTGAGATGTTTTCCTTGAACAAGTCTCTTAGTTTGCCATACGCTGCCCATCCTAAAGCTATTCTTCTAGATAATTCGCATGTTTGGTTGTCTCTACTTATTTGTATTTCGTGGCCAAGATAGATGTATTTGTTTACTGTTTCGATATGGCAGTTTTCTAGTTTCCTAGTTTCAGCCAAAACATTACAGAGTAATAATCCCAAACCTAAAAGTATCGATGATCACAATAAATTAATAACAGTGATAAGATTAGCAAAGATACAAGAGCCCTCATGGAAATACGGGGAAACTTAAGCAAAAAAAGAGGAACAAAGAAGAATATAAAATTTAAATAAAAGAAATTAGAAAAGATTTAAGAAGATATAATACTAATGTAATTACTCAAACAGTGGAAAAGCACAAAGGTTTAAAGATAATGTGTGTGTGTGTGTGTGTGTGTGTGTGTGTGTGTGTGTGTGTGTGTGTGTGTGTGTGTGTGTGTGTGTGTGTGTGTGTGTGTGTGTGTGTGTGTGTGTGTGTGTGTGTGTGTGTGTGTGTGTGTGTGTGTGTGTGTGTGTGTGTGTGTGTGTGTGTGTGTGTGTGTGTGTGTGTGTGTGTGTGTGTGTGTGTGTGTGTGTGTGTGTGTGTGTGTGTGTGTGTGTGTGTGTGTGTGTGTGTGTGTGTGTGTGTGTGTGTGTGTGTGTGTGTGTGTGTGTGTGTGTGTGTGTGTGTGTGTGTGTGTGTGTGTGTGTGTGTGTGTGTGTGTGTGTGTGTGTGTGTGTGTGTGTGTGTGTGTGTGTGTGTGTGTGTGTGTGTGTGTGTGTGTGTGTGTGTGTGTGTGTGTGTGTGTGTGTGTGTGTGTGTGTGTGTGTGTGTGTGTGTGTGTGTGTGTGTGTGTGTGTGTGTGTGTGTGTGTGTGTGTGTGTGTGTGTGTGTGTGTGTGTGTGTGTGTGTGTGTGTGTGTGTGTGTGTGTGTGTGTGTGTGTGTGTGTGTGTGTGTGTGTGTGTGTGTGTGTGTGTGTGTGTGTGTGTGTGTGTGTGTGTGTGTGTGTGTGTGTGTGTGTGTGTGTGTGTGTGTGTGTGTGTGTGTGTGTGTGTGTGTGTGTGTGTGTGTGTGTGTGTGTGTGTGTGTGTGTGTGTGTGTGTGTGTGTGTGTGTGTGTGTGTGTGTGTGTGTGTGTGTGTGTGTGTGTGTGTGTGTGTGTGTGTGTGTGTGTGTGTGTGTGTGTGTGTGTGTGTGTGTGTGTGTGTGTGTGTGTGTGTGTGTGTGTGTGTGTGTGTGTGTGTGTGTGTGTGTGTGTGTGTGTGTGTGTGTGTGTGTGTGTGTGTGTGTGTGTGTGTGTGTGTGTGTGTGTGTGTGTGTGTGTGTGTGTGTGTGTGTGTGTGTGTGTGTGTGTGTGTGTGTGTGTGTGTGTGTGTGTGTGTGTGTGTGTGTGTGTGTGTGTGTGTGTGTGTGTGTGTGTGTGTGTGTGTGTGTGTGTGTGTGTGTGTGTGTGTGTGTGTGTGTGTGTGTGTGTGTGTGTGTGTGTGTGTGTGTGTGTGTGTGTGTGTGTGTGTGTGTGTGTGTGTGTGTGTGTGTGTGTGTGTGTGTGTGTGTGTGTGTGTGTGTGTGTGTGTGTGTGTGTGTGTGTGTGTGTGTGTGTGTGTGTGTGTGTGTGTGTGTGTGTGTGTGTGTGTGTGTGTGTGTGTGTGTGTGTGTGTGTGTGTGTGTGTGTGTGTGTGTGTGTGTGTGTGTGTGTGTGTGTGTGTGTGTGTGTGTGTGTGTGTGTGTGTGTGTGTGTGTGTGTGTGTGTGTGTGTGTGTGTGTGTGTGTGTGTGTGTGTGTGTGTGTGTGTGTGTGTGTGTGTGTGTGTGTGTGTGTGTGTGTGTGTGTGTGTGTGTGTGTGTGTGTGTGTGTGTGTGTGTGTGTGTGTGTGTGTGTGTGTGTGTGTGTGTGTGTGTGTGTGTGTGTGTGTGTGTGTGTGTGTGTGTGTGTGTGTGTGTGTGTGTGTGTGTGTGTGTGTGTGTGTGTGTGTGTGTGTGTGTGTGTGTGTGTGTGTGTGTGTGTGTGTGTGTGTGTGTGTGTGTGTGTGTGTGTGTGTGTGTGTGTGTGTGTGTGTGTGTGTGTGTGTGTGTGTGTGTGTGTGTGTGTGTGTGTGTGTGTGTGTGTGTGTGTGTGTGTGTGTGTGTGTGTGTGTGTGTGTGAAAATAATGTACTTGCGTTGTGACTCACCCTGTATTTGATATAAAGAAAATTAGCAATATCAATAATTCTTAAAAATTTTGACAATAAATAAAAAAATATGGCATTAATAAACCATTGCTGTTGTGCTTATTGTTATTTATACAGGGAGTTGAACTTGTTACGATTTTCATACAAAATTGGTTATAACTTTGTAAATACCCTGTATAACATTACAAACCTTTATATTTTTGTGATGGAGAAGTTAACAGAATTTAGAATATAAAATAAAATATAGGGTGTTCCATTTAAAAAAACATAAGTTAGGTCTGCCACTGTGTTATCGAACACCCTGTAACATTCTAACTAATTTTGTAATGTGAAGCTCAAAGGTGGCTAAAATTTTTGTTATTAACTTTTATTGCTATCTATTACTATAGCGGAGCTATTGAGCTTTACCCTACTAATCAATCACCCTGTAGATTATCAAAAGGCTTCTGATAAAGTGCGACACCAGAAACTCGTTGAACTTTTAAAAGAAAAGAATGTGGACTCTCGAGATATACGCGTTATAGTCAATCTGTACAATGTCGAAATAGAAACAAAAAGAGGTGTTAGACAGGTTTGCGTATTTATTACGGATAAAGCTATTTTTACGGAAGCAATATCAGAGTAAGAACAGGGTATGCCAATAAATCGAAAGATCTTGAACAACTAAGATTAGCAGACAACACCGCTATTTTTGCAGACAGTCTGGAAGCACTGCAAAGATTAGTAAATAGATTACATCAAGTCAGTATAAAATATGGACTACATATTATGGACGTTAAGAAAACCAAGTTCATGATTAGTAGGAAAGCTAGATATAGAGGGAAAACAAGGAGAAAGAGTAACTACAAATATCTGGGAACCTGGGTAAATGAAAACAATGACCAATGTAGAGATATCAGGACACGCATTGAACTTGCAAGACAAGCATTTATAAAAATGAAAAAAATGTTTGTTAATCGAGACTTTCCTCTGAAGCGCAGGCTAAGAGCCTTAAGATGATACGTATTCTCGACTTTGTTCTGTGTCTCGAACGAACTAAAAGAAGAATATGAGTGTTAAAAGTCGATACATATTATGCACGTACAGTTTTCTTGTTGTAAAGTTTGTTATTTCTTAAGTCAGTTGGAAGTTAGCAAGCAATGATATCTGTTAAGTAAAATAATCTGTACACTTATTTTTCATATTTTTTATTTATACTGCGTTCACCAACATTATATATAATTTTATTTCATGAAATCCAAAACAATAGAATATAAAAAACTTAGTAGACACATTGGTCAAGGTAGTGGAATCCGTAGTCGTCCAAACAGTTTATCAATTTGACAGCAGTGGAATAGGGGTTAGCGGAAGGAACAGCACAACCATCAATGTAAACCTCAGGATCTTCGTCAGTACAGACCAATCCAAGTTTGCGACTTAGCATGTCATAGTTGAAACGTCCATTAGGGTACATGAATCCATATTTCTGACAAACACACAACATGTATTTTCCCAAAGGCTCGTAGTCTTCGTATTGGTGGGGGCTTCTGATGTATTCCATACCGCATTTACTTTGTCTTTGACACTGAAGATGATAATTATGGAGGATATCTTTTTCTTCTTGTGGAAGGATGAAATTTTGGTAGACATGTATACGACCTCTATTGTGACCACCACCTCCGTGTGTGCCTCTGTGACCTCCGTAACCACCGCCTTCGTGACCTCCGTAATCACCGTCTTCATCACCTCCGTAACCACCGCCTCCGTAACCACCGCCTCCGTGACCACCAGGTCCGTAACTAGCCTGAAAGGATAAGAGAAATAAATTAATACATTGTCTTAATCAACAATATTTTTGTTTGTATAAAAGCGTGGTTTGGATTTCACCCAATCAGCCAGAAGCATACATCCAAAATATAGCCGAAACATTCATCACACAGCCATATTTGTCCACTGTCGGACATAGACCTCCTCAAGATGTTTCCACCCTTCTCTGTCCTGCGCAGCTGCATGCCAGTTTGTCGGTATACTTTTAATTCAGTCGGTCCATCTGGTAGGTGGTCTTCCACCTACCACCGGCCTTTGGCCGCCACTCTAAAATCTTCTTAGTCCATCTGTTGTCTCTCTGTCTTGCGACGTGTCCTGACCATTTCCACTTCAACTTCGTAATGTGTTTTATGATGTCTTCCACTCCAGTTATTTGCCGTAACTCATCATTTCGTATTCTGTCTCCCAAAGTTAGGCCAAGCATGCATCTTTCCATTTTTCGTTGTGCTACTTGTAAATTTTCTTATTGATGCTTTAGTCAATGTCAGTGTTTCAGCTCCATTTAAGTCAGCACCGGAAGTACGCACTGGTTAAATGCTTTTCTTTTTAGTTTTATTGAGATGTTTTCCTTGAACAAGTCTCTTAGTTTGCCATACGCTGCCCATCCTAAAGCTATTCTTCTAGATAATTCGCATGTTTGGTTGTCTCTACTTATTTGTATTTCGTGGCCAAGATAGATGTATTTGTTTACTGTTTCGATATGGCAGTTTTCTAGTTTCCTAGTTTCAGCCAAAACATTACAGAGTAATAATCCCAAACCTAAAAGTATCGATGATCACAATAAATTAATAACAGTGATAAGATTAGCAAAGATACAAGAGCCCTCATGGAAATACGGGGAAACTTAAGCAAAAAAAGAGGAACAAAGAAGAATATAAAATTTAAATAAAAGAAATTAGAAAAGATTTAAGAAGATATAATACTAATGTAATTACTCAAACAGTGGAAAAGCACAAAGGTTTAAAGATAATGTGTGTGTGTGTGTGTGTGTGTGTGTGTGTGTGTGTGTGTGTGTGTGTGTGTGTGTGTGTGTGTGTGTGTGTGTGTGTGTGTGTGTGTGTGTGTGTGTGTGTGTGTGTGTGTGTGTGTGTGTGTGTGTGTGTGTGTGTGTGTGTGTGTGTGTGTGTGTGTGTGTGTGTGTGTGTGTGTGTGTGTGTGTGTGTGTGTGTGTGTGTGTGTGTGTGTGTGTGTGTGTGTGTGTGTGTGTGTGTGTGTGTGTGTGTGTGTGTGTGTGTGTGTGTGTGTGTGTGTGTGTGTGTGTGTGTGTGTGTGTGTGTGTGTGTGTGTGTGTGTGTGTGTGTGTGTGTGTGTGTGTGTGTGTGTGTGTGTGTGTGTGTGTGTGTGTGTGTGTGTGTGTGTGTGTGTGTGTGTGTGTGTGTGTGTGTGTGTGTGTGTGTGTGTGTGTGTGTGTGTGTGTGTGTGTGTGTGTGTGTGTGTGTGTGTGTGTGTGTGTGTGTGTGTGTGTGTGTGTGTGTGTGTGTGTGTGTGTGTGTGTGTGTGTGTGTGTGTGTGTGTGTGTGTGTGTGTGTGTGTGTGTGTGTGTGTTTGTATTACATTTATTATGGCATCATGTGTGTGCATTTTGCTACGTTATGGCATCTGCGAGCTTTGTGGCATCATACACGCGATGCCATAAAATTTTAAGTCGATTTTTAGCATCTACGGCATTATATTGTCACAGATGGCGTCATTTTAATATTTTGTAATATTTTGGTGTGTATGACGCCATAAGATGATATCGTTGTACATTCACACACATGTATTTGTTATGGCATCATTCTCGCTGCGTATATAGTGCTGCCCCCTACGATTAAAATAATATGTGCATGAAATAATTTACACTCCTTTGGAACATGATGCCATTAGGTACGAGCTATCAGAAGCTAGTGGTGTGTACCTAATTTGCGGAATTATATCGATTTATACTTTGTTAGTTTTTTGTTGTTGTTGTTGTGGCCGTTATAAAGATAATGTAGTGTGATGTTGGGGGTTGCTGGACGAAGACACTCCCGAACAAACAAACTTAAACTTTCTACATATCTTTATTCTTACAAGGTTAAAGGTACAGTTACAACTACGTCGACCGACATTATAGTTAGGATAGGTCAAGGTGACCCATATCTCGGTAACTATATCCCCTGACCACGCGCCAGCAGAGTTCAGCGAACACACTGATACAACAATGAATGTCTCAGGTACTCGACCTTCCCACTTATATCTTATTATATTAAAAACAATGCCCATATGTATTACCATATATGGTTATGCTATACGTATTTCAATAATGACGTGTGCTGTGTTTGCAGTCTTGCGAATGAGTTGAATACTTTGAACTTTGCTACTATCGTAATAAATTATACAAATTGCAACTATAATATTGACCTTATTCTTATAACAAATAAATTAGGAAAATTCCGTGAGGGTTGTCGTGTACCATCACATCTCTCTGGGCGGGGAAAAGATGAAAGGGAATTTCAGTAACAATTTCCTTTCATCTCTATTTTATATTATTTATGCTGACTGACGTCTCTCCTTTATAAGAAAATTAAACAAACATATTAAAGAAAATGAGAAAAGAAAAAAAATGAGATATATAAATATTTACACTGAACCTTAAGTACTAGTAAAAGTCTTATGGTGGACTATTATTACACTTTTACACTATAACACTTTTCAGTACTTATTCTTTTTATATATTATACAGCTTAACGTTATTCTTATGTATGACTACTTGTTTACCCTTTTTCTCAATAATTACGTTAGGCGTTTCATCTTTAATTACGGTATATGGACCCGAAAACAAACAGTTAAGTTTTGTGTTTGGCTCCTTTTTTATTAATACCTTATCTCCTGGTTTATAAGTTATTTTACTCGTTTTGGCATCATATATTTTTTTTTTGCTGTGTTTTGTATGTGTTAGTGTTTCTCTGGCCTCCTTTGCGGCTACTTGTAGTCTGTATTTCAGTTCCATGGGATAGTCGTCAAAATTATACAGGGGTTCTATTTCGTTTTGAACATTTGTCGGCAGTCTACATATTTTTCCGAACACTAATTCGAACGGAGTATAACCCGTTGCTGAGTGTACTGAAATGTTATACGAAAAACAGAAATATTGCACCCATGTACTCCAATTTGTAGGGAATTTTGATAGTTGTATCCTAAGGTACGCATTTAAATGTTTGTGAGTATTTTCTAAAGCTCCTATTGTTTCGTGGTGATATGCTGTTGAGTTTAGTTTCTCTATTTGCAATAATGAGCATGTTTCCTTAAATGTTCTTGCCATAAACTCTGAGCCTTGGTCTGTGACTATTTTTCTGGGTACTCCATACCTCAGAATAAAATTTTCTACCAATGCCTTGGCTACTGTTTCGGCTTCTTTGTTCTTTATTACATATCCTTCTATGTATTTACTTAGCTCACATTGCAGTGTCAATATATATCTATTCCCACTGTCATCCATCTCAAATGGTCCTACTAGATCTATAAATATTGTGTCGAATGCGCAGGTGGCAGTCGATGTGATAGTTAGAGGTTGTTTGGTTATGATAGAATGCTTATGTCTTTGACAATCGTCGCATCTCTTCACAAATTCCTCGATATCTTTTCGTAAACTATTCCAAAAATAATATTTCCTTATATTTTTGTACATTCTATTTATTCCGGCATGCCCTCCTGTTGGTAACATGTGAAAATCATTAATTATAATTCTTCTTAATTTTTCATCTGCTATATTCTGTTTGTCTTGTACTATACATATTTTGATATCTCTTTCTTTAAATATTTTAGGATCCTTTCTTATCTCTTCAATAATTGGCTGATTCTTATTATTCTTTACTAGTACTAGTTCCTTTATATTCTTTTGTGCGCACATTTGAATCAAGGCTCTCAACGATGCTCGTAGCGCAGACGTTGATCGAGGTTCTTGATATGTCGAGTTTCTCAACGACGCTCGTAGTGCAGACGTTGATCGAAAATCTCGAATCAGATAAATAATATCGTCTTCTTCATTGTACAATATACTACTATTTGTATTTTCTTCAGCCGAATCTAGCTTCATTGTTTTGCAATCGTCCTTGTCTATCAGTTTTACCTCTACCGCACTTTTCGGGAATTTCAACAATTCGACTACGTCTGGTTGATCAGTCCATTCGTTCTTCGAATCGGTGATTTCCTCCTGCTTTTTCGTTTGTGCTCTCGTCATCACTAATATACTTTTCTCTGAGTCCTTATTTAGTTGCTTTAGTTCTTCTGATGTAACTTCTATTCGTGATAAGGCGTCAGCTGTTACATTTTCAGCTCCTTTCACGTATTTAATTGTAAAGTCGTATTCTTCTAACTTCAATCTAAATTTGGTTAATCTGCTGGAAGGGTTTGTCATACCAAATAGGTACACCAATGGTCGGTGGTCTGTCAAAATAATAAATTCTTTCTGTAGAAGGTAATGTCTCCATTTAGCAATGCTCCATACTATTGCCAGTAATTCTTTTTCTATCGTAGGATAATTCATTTCCGCTTTATTAAGTGTTCTACTGGCATATGCTACCGGTTTGTCATTCCCGTTTGACAAAGTTGCTCCTAGTGCGATGCCAGATGCATCTGTCCGTAGAATAAACGTGTTCTCCTCCGATAAATCTGGGAATTCCATTACGGGGGGGTTTGATAATGACGTCTTGAGGCTTTCAAAAGCTTTTTGGCATTCTGTTGTCCACTCAAATTTTACATTTTTCCTTGATAGTCTATTTAGAGGTGCGGCTATTTCTGCAAAATGATTGATATGTTTTCTGTAATAATTTGCAAAGGCTACGAATCTTTTTGCTTCTTTTGCATTTTGTGGTATTGGATATTGTTCCAATGCGGTGATCTTTTCCGGATCTGGTGCTACACCTTTATTCGAAATCTTGTGTCCTAAATATAATAGTTCTTTTTTCATAAACTCGCATTTAATTGGATTTAATTTCAGATTTACTTTCCTTAGTCTCTCTAATACCTTCACTAAATTCTGATTATGCTGTTGTAGACTGTTGCCAAAGACTATCAAATCATCAAGATATATAAACATGTTTTCATAATTTAAACCTGACATTGCCATAGTCATGGCTCGTGAGAAACATCCTGGGCTTGTCTTTAACCCCATCGGAAGTCGTGTCATTTGATATTGACCTCTATCGGTTGCGAATGCTGTGTACGGTCTGGACTTAGAATCGAGTTCTATTTGGTAATATCCTTGGTATAAATCTAAATGTGAAAAATATGTTGCTCCTGATAAAGCGTCTAGGATTTCTTCTATGCATGGTAATGGAAATCTGTCATTCTCAATTTTGTTGTTTAGTTGTCTGTAATCTATCACAACTCTCCATTTCTTGTTTCCATTTTCATCGTTTTTCTTTGGCACTATAAGTAGTGGAGATGAGAATTCTGATATTGCATTTTCAATAATCCCGTCTTTTAACATTTTGTCTACTTGTCTATTTATTTCCGTTTTTTGTCCGTGTGGTAATCTATACGGTTTTGTATAAGCAGGTGATACTCCTTTTTGCAATTTTATTTTTGCTTTGTATACGTCCGTCGTTGTGCATGGATCGTTTTCTAAGAAAAACACATCGGAATATTTTACACATATTTTTTCTATTGCTCTTTTTTCCTCTAGCGATAAATTTTTTGTGTTTATTATATTCAAAAGTCTTTCGGCACGACTCACCGATTGTTTTGATTCTCCCATGTGGAAAACGTCGAACTTGTCTAATCTTTCGACCTTCGGTCTAAAATTCTTAACAATTATTTCTCTATCATTGATATTTAATATCCTTATTGGTATTTTTCCGTCGACTGGTTTTGAGACTGTTCCTGCCGAGAAAATTCCTTCCGCTATCTCCTGTGGTATAGTTACAAAATCTCCGTAGTGTGTCCCGATCTCGAAAAAAAATAATTTTTCACATCTCCTAGGTATTATTATCGTATAAATTTCTCCCATAGATAGCATTTTAAAATCTCTTCTCATTCCTTCTACATGTAACGATAATTTTAAGGATTCGTAATCTATTGTAGCAAAATATTGGTATAAAAAATCGCTACCAATAACCCCATCGACTTTATTTGTGAAACTCTTCATAACTGCAAATTCCTGTGTCAACGTTATCTTCTCTGAGTTATCTAATATTTCAAGGTCACACAATAAGGTTCCCCTTGTATATATAGTTTTTCCGGTAACACCTCGCAAGCTAATACGTCGGGTTTTGTTTATGTCGGTGTAGTTTTTATCTAAACATTCTTCAAATAAAACGCTGACTGTTGCGCCAGTGTCAATTAATAGTTTTTTGCGTTTTCCTCTGTAATAAACATTAATATAATTTAATCCACTTGCTGTGGAATTATCTGCCTCCATTTGATGGGCCACGAAAAAAATCTACTTCTTGTATTGTGCTTGTGTGTGGTTGCTCTTGGCGGGGCTGCTCCTCTGTTGCGAAATATGCTCCTGGTGAATTTCTGTTGCTGGGGTTTCTACCTTGCGACCAATTATTATTTCTCCCTCGATGACCATGTCCTGCTCCTCTGTTTCTTTGAGACCTACCTCTGTTATGATATTGTCTTACTTCGTTTCCATTTGTATTTCTATTATTATATGTCTTGTTACCTTCTTTTCTCCTGTCAAAACTATTTTTGTATCCGTTTGTTGTATTTCTTCTTCCGCCTCTATATGTTTTATTCATGTGGTACATTCCTGCAGTTTCCGTTCGAGTTAGCGATTCTTCGTTCTTTGCGCTTGTTATCGCTTCCGCTAAAGTGCTAAAGTTCTTGGCTTTCAAAATTGTCTTTATCTTGTCATTTTTTAAACCGTTAGTAAACACGCTTATTGCAATTTTTTCGTTTACTTTGGCCAGCACTTCTTCTGCATCTCTGTTTCCCTCTGCTTGTGCTATTGTTAATTTAGCCATGAGCTCCTCTAAACTTCTTCCAAATTTTTCTATTGACCTATTCTCTTGTTTCGCTGAGTTGATCTCCGCTGACAGAACAGGGATAGATTGTTTTACTAGAAACTTTTCTTTAATATCGGTTATTAGTGCCGCGTTTGAGTTGTAAGTGGTCTTCAGTCGTAATTTTGCTGCTTGCGTTAGTTTCACCTTCAACAGGTACTTTGTTAGTTGCGGTTTTCCTTCATCATCTAAAAATTCATCGTACAGTTCAATTGCGTCTATGAATGCTCTAATTGATTCTTCGGTGTTTCCTATGTGAGGGATCAGGTTCCCTGCTGTTTTCAGTTCGAATTTCTCTCCCATCTTGTCGTTGTTATGTTCAACTTGTCTTTTCCGTAGTTCTGTTTGGACTTTTCCGATCTTTTCTCCAATTTTTGCAATAATATCTGCAATGAATTTGTCTTCTGCTGCCTTACAGCTGTCACCTTTGTATATTTTATGCACCGTCCTAAACTGTTCCGTGATAGTCCTGAGTTTTTCCACCCATTTATCTGTGATTAGCTTATTTTTCCTTCGTTCTATAGTGTCTTTTGTGAGATTCCTATTTAATATAGTTATATCTTCCAGAATACGTTGAAATCTTTCCTCGAACATAAATTCGGCTTGGCCTGACTACGTTACTCAATAGTATATGGCCTAGTGTCTCGAAGTCTCAATTACTTCGTAAAGCTTATCATTGCCGTTAAGTTTATCAAATATAACAAAATGTAACATATAAAATAATATAATAAAACATAAATGTAAGTAAAATAAAAGGATCAATAATATTGGATAACCGTCAATATTTAAAGTGTCAGTAAATAAGTAAGTGAGTAATTATATAATAAAAAAAAAATCAAAATTTCAATATGAAAATAAAAAAAATAGTCATCAAACTTACTTCATAAGCAGTTAAACTGTATTGTATTAAAAAGAAAAATTACTCACGAATATGGGTTCATGTGTCTATGCATTTGGTCCTGGATTCTGGGCGTCTAACCTCAGCATCTCCATTGATTTAGATACTTCCTGTCGGATGTGGCGTCGAAGCTGCTTCTTCCATCGTCGATACAGTAGCCATCCGACGATGATTATGGCCAGGCTGAACGATACAATTCCCAAAACTCCCGGGATTGATAGCTTCTCGTTTTCGCCGGTTTCAGCTGTCACACCTCCGCTGTTGCCTGCTTCCGCTGTTGCCTGCTTGGTTTATGAAGATCTGTTCCTCTTTTTCTTTATTCTGGTTGTTTCCCATCTTACGTGTAGAGCTGCATACCTCAATCTATATGCGAACCAGAAAACTCCATTCTTTAACTTAAGGCACGGGTCGCCATGTGATGTTGGGGGTTGCTGGACGAAGACACTCCCGAACAAACAAACTTAAACTTTCTACATATCTTTATTCTTACAAGGTTAAAGGTACAGTTACAACTACGTCGACCGACATTATAGTTAGGATAGGTCAAGGTGACCCATATCTCGGTAACTATATCCCCTGACCACGCGCCAGCAGAGTTCAGCGAACACACTGATACAACAATGAATGTCTCAGGTACTCGACCTTCCCACTTATATCTTATTATATTAAAAACAATGCCCATATGTATTACCATATATGGTTATGCTATACGTATTTCAATAATGACGTGTGCTGTGTTTGCAGTCTTGCGAATGAGTTGAATACTTTGAACTTTGCTACTATCGTAATAAATTATACAAATTGCAACTATAATATTGACCTTATTCTTATAACAAATAAATTAGGAAAATTCCGTGAGGGTTGTCGTGTACCATCACAGTAGTGTGTGTGATGTTATCATGACAATGTACGTAAACTTCAAAAATATCACAGGTCAACCAGGGGCAACTGAAGCTCTAATATATTATATTCTCGAATGTTTTGGTTGTTGGTGCACTGAATGTGAATCTGGGGTCAAAATTGTTGTGTCACGTCGTTTTCGAGATATCCTAACCTTTATTGTATTATTTTTAATATCTCATTTTTGATAACTTTGAAATAAATGAAATATAAAATGAAAATACTGAAAGCCAAGGGTAAACTAATGAACTACACGCAACATAGAGTATTTAATTTTAGAATGTGACCTAACAGTAAAAAATATAGAAATACCTAAGTACAAAGAAACCTTAGGAAGATAGCAACAAATGAAAGACTAATGGAAAAAGGACAAAAATTGGCTATGGTTTCATAGTTATTGAAGGCATTAAATGGAAATGGAACCAAAAAACAAGCAGAATAGAAAAAGTAACAAACAATGCAGAACCAGCTAATTCATAAAACTAGCTGAAGAAAACCGTGACCAGACATCTCGTAACGCGACAATTCGTAACCGGACAAGTGGTAACGGACAACTCGTAACGGCGACAGTTCGTAACAGCGACACTTCATAACGGCGACAGTTCGTAACTATACAAGTTCGTAACGGACAATTCGTAAACGTCCAAATTGAATTATTCTGTTTATGTTTGTTAACGTGAAAACTAACTGTTATTACAGTTATAATTGAATGTTTATCAATTTAATGAATCAGTACCGGGATGAACATGTGTAATACATTTTATATTTCGTGTTTCAGAATAATATATTAAAAGTCCTTAATAACAAACAAATATTTAAATACATACAAACTTTTAACAATATTTTTAAAAGTTTATCCCTCTCATTGTTCTTTAAATTTACATATACCTAGACAAAGGACTAATGAAGTAATTAATGAAAGCTTTAAGCCGGCAACCGTCTTTAGACATTCCCAGCTTTTTAAGTAAACATTTTGTAAAGGAAAACAACTTTTCTTCTTCTTCACTTGCCTTGTCCGTTGCGGACGTTGGCTATCATCATAGCAATTTTAATTTTGTTTGCGGCGTTTCTGAATAACTCGATCGATGTTAGTCCAAACCATTGGTGTAAGTTTTGAAGTCATGAGTGTCTTCTTCTTCCGGGTCCGCGTTTGCTTTCTATTTTACACTGTATTATTAGTTGGAGTATATAATATTTATCATGTCTCACAATATGGCCGAGGTATTCAAGTTTCTGTTTCTTAATTGTGAAAGAGATTTCTTTTTGTTTTCCCATTCGGTGCAGTACCTCTACGTTTGTGGTATGAGTCGTCCCGGATATTTTGAGGATACGTCGATACACCCACATTTCGAATGCCTCCAGCTTTCTCATTAATGTTTCCGTCAGTGTCCATACCTCTGCGCCATACAGCAAGACTGGAAATAAATAGCACTTTTGCAGCCATATTTTTAGTAGGAGAGATATGTCGGATCGGGTGAATATATTATTAATGTTGTTAAATGTTGCTCTGGCATTTCAATTCTAGATCGTATTTCGGTTGTTTGATCCCATTTGGAGTTGACAACTGTTCCAAGGTATATATACGAGTCAACGTGTTTAATTAGTTGGTTTTTTATTTTTAATTGTCTGGCAGGTTTTTGAATTTGGCTGACCAGCATCCATTTTGTTTTATTTATGTTGAGGTTAAGTCCTCTTTCTTCACTCGTTCTTTGTACCATCTCCATTAAGATACTGTGAAAAACAACACTTGTCCAAAAATTAAAATTTTGGCAAATCAAGAAAAACTTCCCAGACATCTGTTGTTTTCTATAGAAACATCCAAATGTTCTATGTAGTTTACTCCGGACATCATAGATTTTTACAAAACTAAATGTGTCGGATGGATAAAGAAACTACTATTCTATGAGAAGAATACATAAAATCGAATTTTCTTAAAATGGACATGTATTGTTTTTCAAATAAACGCTTCAATTTTAAAAATGTTTATTCTGATACTGATTTATTAAATTGATTATTTTTTTCACCCGTCAAATTCTGACGTTTTTGCTTTCTCAGCCAATCACCATGCGTCTTTCTAGCCAATCATTGAGTGTAATACTGATAAAACAGCCTCTTCCTTGATAAAACAGTCTCGTCCCTGATAAAACTTAAGGTACCCTAAATTTCACATAATACGTACATACCTTAATTACGAACGACATTGGAAAATCTCAGATTAGTTATAAAAATTGTGTTTTTAATAATTGTTCATTTTCGATTTAAACAGTTTTTTATGTATTAACAATATAATAAATAAATTCGTTCATTTTTAAATCATAAAATAATTTATCTATAACCTACTTAAGACATTGATCCTAGTTGTCTTAAAAATATTTCACAGATGCCCGTATTTACTAATAATACATATTGGTTCACAAAATAATCTTTTCAAATACCACTTGTCCTCTAAATTTTGCTTGATAAATTTAGAGGACTCGTGGTATTACCTTTGATAAACATAATTTCATTTATAACTGTTTAACAGTTAGTTTCAACGTTAACAAAAATAAGCAGAATAATTCAATTTGGACGTTACAAATTTGTATAGTTACGAACTGTCGCCGTTATGAAGTGTCGCCGATACGAACTGTCGCTATTACGAATTGTCCGTTACCATTTGTCCGGTTACGAACTGTCGCGTTACGAGATGTCATGGAACCGAAGAAAACACAAAGACGGAACGAGAAACAAAACAGGCACAGTACAGGGACATGAACAGATCTAAAGATAATAACACAAAAGGAAGGAAAAACAAAGTACAAGTTAAGCACAGAAAAAAACAAAACAATTCTGAAAATGGCATCATGGAAAGTAAGAGGTATAGATGGAAAGGCAATAGAACTGCGGGAAGAAACTAGAAATAAGAACATTGAAACAGTAGCTTTAACAGAGACAAAGAAGGAAGGAAGAGGATCAATAATATTAGAAAAAGGAATGTTACTAATATACAGTAAAGTGGTAGAAACGAAGAGAGCTCAGGCAAGAGTAGCGTGCATAATAAAGATGAATATTATCAACAAAGTAAAAAATTGGATATATTACAACGAACATATACTAAGAGTAGACGTAGATATGGATATAGAGGAAACCAATACAAAACTAATATATGCTATGGACCAGATGAAGACGAAACAAAAAACGAAAATAATGAGTTCTGGGATAAGTTCCCAGAAGTGATAAATATTTGTACCTACAGAGAAAATTATGATCACAGGAGACATGAACAGTAGAGTGGGAAAAGAAGCAGAAAAAGGGAACAATGTCATTGGACCTTATGGGGAGGAAAAAATAAACAAAACTGGAAATTACCACTCAAATTCTGTCTAGGTCTAGACAATAACCTGGTGATTATGAACACACACTTCCGGCATAAAAGTATACACAAGATCACAAGAAAAGTCAAATCAAGAGAAGAACAATCAATTATGGACTATACTATAGTGCGAAAAGCAGAAGAACTGGATAAGAGACGTAAGGGTGAAAAGGTGTTATGAAATTGGCAGTGACCACTATATACTGGAAACCACATTCAAAAGCAAAAGAAAAGAAATAAAAAGGAATGAGAGCATAAACAGAAAACACAAAGAAATAATAAAAAAATTATAAACTAAGGGCAGAATCAACGAATCAACGAAAATAATATACACAGAGGAGCTAGAGAAAGAGATGGAAAATGAACACGAAACAACAGAAATAATAGAAGAAGAACGGGAAAGATTTAAAAATGCGATGATAAAATCAGCTAATGCAATATGTGGGACTACAAGAAACAATAACAGAGAGAAACGAACATCTTGGTGGAATGATGAAGTGAAAAGATAAATAAAAGAAAAGAAGAAATTATAAAAACAATACGTACAAGACAAAACACAAAAAAATATGAAAATTATAAGAGACAAAGAACAAAAATGAAAGAGATAGTGAAGGAAGAGGAAAAGAAAAGTTGGGAAAAATTCGAAAAAATAATGGAAAAAACAGCACAGAAACTGTAAAGTTATTTTATAGAACACTGAAGAACCTAAAAAGCAACAAAGAAACAAAGGTGAAACAAATAATGAACAAGGAAGGAACAATAATAAACGATAAAAAAATAATGGAAAGATGGAGGGAACACTTCGAGCTGATACTGAATGGAAAGCAAGGGAATACAATGGAAAAAGAAAGCCAGATCAATAGAGGGTCCATGAGAAACACGGAAAATCAAGAAACTTTAGAAAAAGAAGAACTGGAAGAAGCAATAAGAAAGATAAAGATTAGAGAAGTACCAGGAAGCGATGAAGTAGCACCAGAAATGATGAAATATATAGAAGTAAAAAAAAATTAATTTTTATAATTTGTTTAATTTGTTTTCATAAAAAAATTACTATGCATATAGAACCTAATATGGAAAATAAAAGTAATACCCAGACAATGGACAAATGCAGTAATTACAGTAGAATTCCGATTATCCGTGCTCCTTGGGACCGGAGGTGGCACGGATAATTGAAAAGCACGGATAATTGAGAAGCACGGATAATCCGAACATGTGTTTCTTATGTATAATACATACAGTCGGAAAAATGAAAGAATACCCATGAACGATCACATCAAGCACTTATTTTGTATTTTCTGTCTTTTTCTATAAATAACAAACGTTTGTTATAGACAAGGACAGCAAATACAAGGAAAGTGATTGATGTGATCGTTCATGGGTACTCTTTGAGTGTGGCATCAAGAGTGTGGCAAGCAAAACCAATAGCGAAGAACAGAAGACGACGAAGCATTAAAGAATGGAATAGTCACATCTCGCAAATACTAGAAAGTAAGAGAAAAACTTGACAAGAAGCAACACAAATGGTCACCAATAGGAAAGAATGGAGGAAGTTCATTGAGAGTTAGACGAAACTCCCGACACCTCAGAAGATTAAGACACTGATTAAGATTGAATGAATGGCCCAACACCGAAAGGTATCAATGAGTCTACTGATTAAGTAAGTAAAGAAGTAAGTTTTTTCGCATCACCTTTTAGTTCAATTGTCAAACATTAAAGACCAGGTGT